>NW_010564184.1:0-5510 GCF_000687285.1 Phaethon lepturus | reverse complement strand
CCTGGACACCGCCGCCGGCGATGCAGGTTGGCCATGGGGATGCTCCGGGTGAGTCGTTTGTCGTGTGCCTTTGTCGTGTGCCTCAGTACAGTCAGACAGGCCACCCGGTGCGGCCTGTGCTTACCATGCCACTAGCCATGGCAGCATGCCATGCACTGGTAAACGTTTGCTCACTCCTCGTTAGACGGGGTGCTAAAAGCAATCAGCATGTGTAGAGCAACTGGTGACGGTACCTTACTGGGTGGCCACCACCTAGGCAGCCCCAACGACCACCCTGCCGTTAAGCAGGGGCTCCGAGGTGGTCGGCTGACGAAAGAATGGCACGACCTGGGCCCTCCCCACGGCGAAACATCAACATCGAACGCTATGGGAGGCAACGAGAACAGAAGTAGATCCCATTCTCCTGCAGCCTTTCTTCCGCTGCCGTTTGCAACACAACCAATCCAGTCTCCCCGACCCCGCTTAGCCAACCGTCAGTGCGCAGGGCTTGGCTAGGCAGGCCTCTCTTCCTCTCCCTACTCGCCTGTTCCCCCAGCCAGGCCTCCCCACCAACTCACCGCTGTCAGGACCCTGAAGTGCTCCCTGGAGAGGTACCGAAGCATCACCACGTTCAGCTTCCCCATGACTCCTGCGGCCGGTACACGCTAGCGGAGCGAAGAGCCCGCTTAGTCCGGAGAGGAAGAGACTTAAGCCTCTCTACCGGGGCTGAAAGGCATCAGGATGACGCAACCACTCCGACGCATGCGCAGAGCTCTCGGCGCTGCCGCGGCAAGCCCTTCCAGGGCGGAGGTTGCTGCATGTTTAGGTCCTGGTAGCTGCGTACGCACTCCTGTCCTCGGCTGGATCTTTTGTGTGCTTCATTCGTCACCGAATCATTGTGGACTGAAACTCAGCGCAGAATAAACCTCTAAGCCGAGACTGTCTTGAGCTCTCTCCCTACTGCGAATGAGTTAGTTTGGGTGGCATGTACATCTGCCAAGACCGACTCCCTAGAGGAAAAAACTCTTCGAGACACGCCGACAAAGCAAGAACCACGTCCACGGCTGCTCCATTGGTGCGGCCGTACGGCGCGAGCACGAACTACCGAGAAGGACCCCAGCACTACCCTACGCCCTCCGCGCCTGTCTACCTTCTAGGCGGCCGCAAGCCTCGACTGCAACTGCGTTTGCGCCCAGCCCGGGCACGGCCGGGATGAGAAGTGCCTATGGACTAGGGAGTGTTGGGGGAAGCTCTTTGTACGCTTGCGTCGTGTCACCGTGCTTCGTCTGCTCGCCGAGCGAAGTCGAGGCTCTGGTCGAGGCAGCGGCCGTGTGTCGCTTCCCTGGGTGGTGGCGTGCAGCCTCTTCTGTGAATATCATGCGTAATGGTAGGGCTGAAAAAAGTAGAAATACTGATGAGCGAGCCCCACCAATCACTTCACTGGGGAAGTGGGAACAGCCCACTCCCACAACGCCTTTGAGGAAGAGGCGGCAGTCTGAACTCACGTTTACTATACCGAGAAAGGTAATGCTTTTACTGCCTTGTTAGTAACTATTCTGCATTGTGTATTAGACTGCAGTGGTGAGAGATTAATTGATTTTATTCTTTAGCTGTAACGAAAAATTTGACACCCTTTCCTCAATTTCTTTGTAGTGTAACTACTTGTGATGAAAATATTTCTGGTCAACTTTTCGTCTACTGCAATTTTGAGATTCTTTCTCGATGTCTTTGAATGGTGAAAAGGGTATCCTTCTGTTGACTTAAACCAGAAAATCCTTGATACTTTTTTCTAAATTTATTTTTAGAACTTTAACGTTGCTATAATATGTGACCTAAACCCCCACTTTTTTCTTTTTTATTGTTAAGCCTCTCTGACATGGCAAGTCAGAAAGATGTTAGTTACTAATCAAATATCTTTGAGAAGAGTTTTCTCAACGATTGCAAGATCTATGTATTTTTGTTTTATAGTAAGTTGTGAGCAGTACAGGCAGCGTCCGTATATAAAGATCGGAAATAATTTCTGTATGCAGTACAGTAGCCTGTGATACAGGATTTTCTGAGTAGTGAGGAAGATAGATTATGTGAAGGCATGGCATATGCTGTGTTGAAATTCTGTACAAGCAGTGGTGCATGCACAAGTCTAATAGGTAGGTCAGCTTCCTATTAGGTATGTGCCTTCTGCTATATCCTTATTGAAACCAAAGCCCCATGATTCTAACTTTCAACTACAGTATCCTCATCTCTCTTAACCGCCACAAGCCCCAGTTCCACATCCACACCTCTACTTCACTCGTGCTATCTGTACCTTTCAAAGTAGTATATTTTACCATAGAATAAGCAGTCATGCTGATCAGCTGCAGATTTCAGGTGCTTCTCAAGGAGATAGTTCACTGCTGCTCAACATCTAACAAGTATTGAAGCAGTTGCTTTATAGCATCTAATGGAGAGAGGTGGTAAATAATTACAGTTAATCAGCTTTAGTTCTGTACCTTCATTGGAACAGAATTGTCTGGGGTAGTTGTACTTTATTCATTCCACATCTCTTCTCAAAGACTTTTTGCTCTTTGTTATACGTGTGTTGTTTGTTACTGCCTGTCATTGTGCCACCTTGCTTGCAGGGGTTGGCCAGCACGCAGATGGGCAGAGCTGTCAGCTACAAGGTGCCTAACAGTGCTTAGGTAGTCAGGACTGCTTGATAGTGTGATGTGCTACCTGCACTGGTGGCTCCAGACCACAAACTGCGGCTCTTTGGGGTGGCCGGGCCATGGAAAGGAAGAGGCAAAAGTGAACTGCTGTGCTTCTGCAAGGTGGTATGACAGAGACGTTCTTTTGTGATCTCTCATGGAGGTTGTCCTGCTATAATGAGTCTGTGGAGGAATAAGCAGGAGTAATATAATCATGTGGGACACCTAACTGTTCCCGATATTTTAAGTTAGCATCAGTGAAACACCGAGTGTAATTAGCATAGATTTAACTATATTTGTTTCCTCAATAGTAGTACACTTTCAGGAAAACATTGAAAGTGGAGCATAGGAGGCTGGTGAAGGGTTTAGAGAACAAGTCTTAGGAGGGGCTCAGGGAACTGGAGTTGTTTAGTCTGGAAAAGAGGAGGCTGAGGAAAGACCTTTCCACTCTCCACAACTACCTGAAAGGAGCGTCACTTTCTTTTCCCAAGTAACAAGTGATAGAACAAGAGGAAGTGGCCTCAAGTTGTGCCAGGGGAGGTTTAGATTAGATATAAGGAAAAATTTCTTCACTGAAAGGGTTATCCAGCACTGGAACAGGCTGCTCAGGGAAGTCACCATCCCTGAAGGTATTTAAAAGGTGTGTAGACGTGGCACGTAGGGACACGGTTTAGTGGTGGACTTGGTAGTGTTAGGTTTATAGTTGGACTCAATGGTCTTAAGAGTCTTTTCCAACCTAAATGGTTCTATGATTTGTTGGCCAGTTAACGTAAGCCAGTAATGTGCTTGACTCCAATGCATAGGTTTTGGGTTTTTTTGGGGGGTGAGTGGCTGTGTTTTCTTGTTTTGGGTGGGTTTTTAACTCATGTTATTCCATCCATGTGCTCACATGACATGATGAAGAACAGCATATTGTAATTTGCTGTCTGGCATCTCTTCTACAAGATTTGCTGGCAAACCTTGCAAGATGAGATAGTTCTATAAAATCTCTATGCTAGAAACGCCAGGAACATGTGACTGAAAGGTGAGTTTCCAAATGAGCTATCTCAAGGTGAAAAAAAGAGGCCATTAACCCCCTGTACAATTAGTTAATTAAGAGACTGGCTGTTTGCATATACTACAACAACAATAATAATAATGATGCTATCCAGAACTTCATATTCATAGCCCTTAACAGGGAATAGTTAACTCTAAAAAATTTTCCTCTAGTCTGTCTCTAGTATGAGCTACTGCTGCTGTACTTTGGGTTTTAAGTGCAGCAGATCTTGTTGCATATTCTTAATACAGAATCACTTCTTTGCAGAACAAATACATTCTGGACTTAGAAGAAGGCCCTTTGAAAGTTGAACTTGTAAACTGAGATGTTAAATTTTCGGTACAAACAGTTAAAAAAAAGGAATCTTTCATAAAAATTGCTTGTGAGCTTAAGATCTTAACCATGAAAAAACAATGTTCTCTGTAAGTCTGCACTGATGTAACAAAATTAATGAAACTGGAAAAATATGGTTATTTTTGACTGGTCAGTATACTTGTAACATCATGTTGCCCTTCTCATCAACAATATGCACAGCAAAATGGCATTTTTGATACTTTTTGAACTTTGGCTCATATGTGTGTGTATATGTGTATGAATGATTAGTGTAGGGACAGGAAAAAAACCCTGGTATTTGTAAAAACTTTTCTGATGAATAGCAGAGTCTCTGCCAGGTGCACAAATGCCGCACATTCCATTCTAGAAGGTAGTTTTATAAATCCCCAAAAGCTCTTGTTACATGTAAAGTTTAAACAGTGCAGTTCATATACTAGACTCTTTCATAGCAGTTTTGGAAAACTACTGTTCTCAAGGCAGGTGTGAATGCTTATGAGTTTATTGCTGCAGGTGTCCCTTTTAATATGAATATTAGTAATAACTCTTTAGGATATAGATTGTGGCAGTGTTACAGTTTCTAGTTTAGGTAACTGCTAATGTGTCTGAATTACTAAAAACAGAAAAAGTGAGTACTGAATATGTAAGGAACCCACAGTGATGTCTGTATTTACCTACATGTTTATACCTGGAATTTCAGATCAGCATTTGGCACCTCTTAAGGAAGTGTTTGGTCACTTCAGGAACCCTAATTGGCAGTCAAACAGCTCACTTTGCATCAGAGTTGTAGCTCAGCCAATATGTGTGAGGTCTAGCTGTGATCCATTCTCTTGTTATGGCTGAAACTAGCCTCTTGAAAGACTGTTAAAGCAGGGTAGTATATGTTTTCAGAGTAGATAATAAGGGAACTTTTCAATTGTAATTACACGGTATAGAATGTTTAACACTCTTAAATCTTTCTCAGAATACCTATTTAGTCAGCTATTCAGACTCTTTATTATTAAAAACTGTATGGCTCACAAAGCACACCATTATTTTAATGCCTATGGCAAGTAGTGTGTGAAGCTTAGTGCTCATGAAGTACATTAGTGAGGGTTTCTGGCCACGTGAGTGCAAGCTTCCCTGCTCTGCCTTATTATGGTGATAGTGATCTAAGTAGCAAGGATAAGCTTAAAGTCTGAAAGCTTGGCTCATTTTCTGAGCTAGTTTCTGGTGTTTGCCGAGAAACTTCTAACAAAAGTCTTAGATATAATAGTATGTTCAGAAGCATTAAGATGCAGTCTCACTCTTGCAGGTCACAGCCATTTTGTGGCATACATTGAATGGTGCTAACTTAAGGTGTGTAGCAGTCAGAACTATGTACAAGTTGATGCCATCCAGAAAAATATGTATCTTGTTGACTGTCTTCTATGTAGTTTCTAATGGTTCTGTAAGCAAAATGGTGTAATCATCTTGTGAGGAATGAGTGATTCGTGTAAAGA
>NW_010564183.1:28048-42775 GCF_000687285.1 Phaethon lepturus | reverse complement strand
TCCGCGCGTTGCCGCGGTGCGTGCTTTTCCTCTCTTTTTCCCTCGGTGTGCGCCTGCAGCCCGCGGAAGCGCCAGCCATCGGGCTGAATTCAGCCTTCGGGGCAATAAAGCCTCGAAACTTGCGCCGCTCCCTCCCCTCCGCCGGTTTTACAGCTCCCGCAAAAGCGTCCTCGTGCTTGTGCGGTTATAAAAATAATCAAACATACATAGTGAGGCAAAGGAGGGAATAGTACAGTTTCTGCACCTGTGAGTCAAAAATGCTCAATTGCTTGAAGTGATTAGGAAATGCAGAGAATCTCACAGGAATGGATTTTTTTTTTTTCTTTTTCTCCCCCCTCCCTCCTTTTTTGATACCGCAAAAACTTGGGAGCAGTCGCCGCAGGAGCTGGGCATGACAGTTGCAGAGGGAGTATTTTTGAAGCCCTAGTTCTTTTCCTATTAAAGCAAAGCAAAATTTGATTAATTGGATACTGGTACTCTCCTTGTCCTGCTTATTATGGCAAATACTGCCACAATAAAAAAAAGCAAGGAGAAGAATTAAGAGGCCAGTGCAGACTCTGCTTTTTTTGGCAGGGCTCTGCAATACCAGTGAGAACCCTGGGAAGGAGAAAGCCATTTATTTAAGTGACAAAGCAAATGCTCAGCCTTCCCATGACTCAACAAAATTCTGTGTTTCCAGCAAGGACTGCATCCTGCTCAGAAGGGATGTGCTGCAGTTGAAGCCCCTTTTTGCAAATACGCAAGCTAACTGGCTTTGAATGAGCTGTATTCTTCCATAGTAATTGTGATTTTCACCATCTGAGAGGGAGGGTTACAAATAAAGCTGTAGCATTCTTACTGAATACTTGCAGTAGGCTTTCAGCGTTGACTTTGGGGGTTATAAAAAGACGTTTTAAAGCCAGTTCTTGAAGCACAATGAGGTGAAAAAAATAAAGTGTGTGTCATTGTCCATCCCCCCTTTTTTCCCCCGCTTCCTATTCACTCAGCAGTCGACAGTGCAAGAGAGCCGTTACCTAGCCCTGGGTTAATAGCTCATAGAAAATATTTCCAAAGGTGCTTTAGCATTTTTATCCATCTGAATTAACCAAAACCAGAGTGCCTAACAAATGCGCTTATGGCTGTTCAGAGCCACAGCGTGATGGTTCTGCGTCAAGGTATATAGCATCCCCTTTGATGCTGTGATGGGATAGGTGACTTGCTTAATATGGTGCTGTCTCCGCTCAGAGGTGAAGCAGCTGATCCAGCTTGCTGGAATTTTAAGACCTGGCTCAGAGTCTCTAAAACGGAAGCTAAAGTGGACGAGCACTTCCACTGTAACTGGATCTGTTTTACTGGTCACTAGAATGTTCTTTTCTGTATTTTCAAGGAAATGTGTTTCATTAGCTGTCACTAATATCTGTTTTTCAGTGGTTCGGAAAAAGCAAATGAGATTACATTTGAACTGAAAGAGTTCAGAATTAGCAAGAAATGACTGCTCACCCTAGTTCCTTAGCTTGAACTGTCAATATTAATTTAGGCTGCATTATTTAAAGCCGTGCAAAGATGAGGCCATGAATAATTAAGACAGTGGATGAAGCAAATACGCATTTTAAAGAACCTTCTTACCTGATATAACAAATAATAACGTCCTGTCTTTGTGCTCCTTTCAGAATGATACAGATCTTGGACCCGAGACCCTTGCCAAGCTCCATCATGCCTGTAGATGTGGCCATGAGAATTTGCTTAGCCCATTCTCCACCGCTAAAGAGTTTTCTCAGCCCCCTTGAGGACTGTCAAAGAAACAACTTTGTGAACAGACTGAAACCTCTCAGACCATGTCTTCATGTTAAACGTGACTCTGAAGCTCAGAAGAGTGACTGGAACCACTCAGCAGCTCGAGCCAAGAAGCGAGTTGTGTTTGCGGACTCGAAGGGGCTGTCCCTGACGGCGATACACACCTTCTCCGAGTTCCAGGAGCACCCTGGGTGGGATCTTCAGTTTGACCTCTTAGGCCTTGAAAACATAACATCTGGCTTAAAGCTACATGAGGAGAAAAACTTGATTCTGGGTTTTCCTCGGCCCTCAGCTGACTACCTGGACTTAAGGAATCGCCTGCAGAAGAACTTGGTCTGCCTGGAGAACTGCACCCTTCAAGAGAAGGTGCTGTCGGGTACAGTTAAAGTAAAAAACGTGAGCTTTGAAAAAAAGGTTCAGGTTAGAATTACCTTTGATACGTGGAAGACCTACACGGACATTGAGTGTGTATACATGAACAATGTTTATGGCGATTCTGAAAATGATACCTTCTCATTTACCATTGACTTGCCGCCTGCCATGTCCTCTGAAGAGAAGATAGAGTTTTGCATTTCTTACCAAAGTGGAGAACATACTTTCTGGGACAATAACGAAGGTCAGAATTACAAGATTCTCCATGCAGAGTGGAAGCCTGATGGTGTTCAGATACCATCTGCCAAGAAAGACTGTGTAGGTCTTCAGACTCCAAGGAAAGACCAAGAGAGAGAGCCTGATCAACTAGGCAGTCCGAGGCTGTCCATGGGTATCTTTCCCCAGTGGCAGAGCTTGGGTCGGACTGAAAATTCATCACCATATTGGTGAGCAATACTAGTGAGGAAGCGTTCTTCCATTTGGCAACGGAACAGTGTTAGTTTTCTGGTTCACATACTACGTGATGAAGCCACCTGGCAGGTTTTGTTGGCTGTCTGAACAAATCCAAATTCACTAGTCTGCGGGACTTGTTAAGCTTGTTAAACCATATTACGCTACTGAGGTTCTTAGCCAAAACTTATCCTTGGAAAGAAAGAAAACCAAGATAAAACCCATGTGTATGCCACCTACTATAGAAATATAGCATGCCTGTATCTTAAGTATACGCTGCTTGCTTTGTGCTCAGACTCTCCTGAGTCGCTAGGTGAGAGGCTCTTGTGTGGCAGTATGGAAGGCGATGGTATCTTAGCAAGCTGTAGTAACTGCATATGTGAGAGTACGTGTGTGTGCGCAGGGACGTCACATGAACAGAACATCATAATTCATTTTGCACCTATTAGGAGTGCAGTAGAGATGAGGCGATGCTGTCAGGATGGAGGCTTGCTATGATCCTCCACGTGCTTGTAGCAGAGGCAGGTAGGAATGCGTGGCTAGGATTTGTGGCTTCAATACAGGTTAAGAAACTTGGAGAGGATAATGGAAAAGTGGGAGAAGGAGAAGAGGTAGGATGTGCTGTTTAACTTGGAGACGTACAATGTTCTAATTTCTTTCCAAAGCTGGTCTTCTAAATACCAGAGAAAGTTCTATGGGATAAAAAGGAGAACGGATAAAAAGAATAATACAGAAAACGATGCAAAGTGAGTGATGGAAGTGACCACCACTTTGGGAAGACATCTCTGTCCTCGTTGGCTTTGTGAATAATAAATGTCTTGCATTTGAGAACAAATCTAACCTTGGCTTCATCATCCTACTCACTCAGCAGGCAGATGGTTACCTTCTAACGTTAAAAGAAAAATGTGCCTTTAAAAAAAAATTTTAAAACCACCCTACATGCCAAAAATGGGGTTAGGTGAGAAAACAGACCAAGTGATTTGTAAACTTCCTAGTCCGTAGCAGCTTTGGATGATTTGACTCATCACCTGATCTAATCTTACAGCGTCTGATGGTCGAGTATCCTGCTCCCTATTGCAAAGTTAGTGATGATTTTTCACAAGTGTGTAACATAAGTGAGGTCCTTCATATTGAAGACAGTGAATTAGCTGCACTTTGTGAAAGCTAATTTCTTTAAAAGAGCAGGGTTGCTACTAGTTTTTTCTAGACTGAATATAGGCTTGCATATAAATAGAAAACTGTTCTGTTTTATTGTACCTCATTTTTTTGAAGTTTTTTTTAGATTCAGCAATGTATATTTTTTTATCTGTATGCTTATAATTTAGCTTTCTGAGCTGTCAAGCTGTAAAGGTGATCTGTGTTTCATGCAAGACTTGTGTGAGAAATTGTCCTACACATACTTGGTAGCTGTGAATATTGGCACACCTTTTTGCTGTACAGAAATGATGTTAACGTCAAAATATAACTCACATTTTTGCCCATTGCTAAGAAGTGTAATATCCTGAGTCTGAAGCTACTGGCAATGCAGTGAGACGATAAATACTAAGGTGAAATAACCCTCCTCCACTAATTGCACTTTTTCCCTATATAACCCTTGCTGTTATGTGGAAAGTAGCCATTTTAAGAATAAATTGTATTTTGATACACCTTGTTCTTACTGTATCAGCTCAATCTGTCTATATTCTCAACTACTTTAAACAACTTCAGTTGTGATATAAGGTACAACCAGGTTGTTCTGTGCCATAGGATGTTGCTAAAGCTGGCTATGGTATGGTATCTCAGGTCAGCAGCTGGCATTACCCTGGAGATAAAATCCGAGCTCTTAGAGCTCCTCAAAAATATTTGCCTTACGAGTTGTGTCATTTAAAAAACCCCCAAGCCTGTATCTCAACAAGTTCAACTGGAATATTTTGGTTTGGCAGATTCCGTCAGGGATCTTGCTGTGCCGTGGGTGAGTCTGTCTGGCAGGAGTCTGTCTTAATCCGGTGGCCAGACTTAGCCTGCTGAGCTGTAGCATACGTGGTGCTTGCCTGGGTGCTTCTAGGCAGCAGCGCTTGATGTCTTGTGGCTCGCGTTCACCTGGCGCTTGCCTCCTCGCGCTGCCTCCTGCAGCTACGCTGCCGTCCGGGGCACTGGGAGGTGTTCTCTCCTTGTACCCCGGGACCCAGCTGAACTGCCATCAGTGCCAAACAATTCCTTGCCAAATAAAGTGTCTGTCTTTGAGCCAGCCATTCACTTGTGACACTGCAGCATGGACCCACCCTTGCGGTTAAAATGGAGAAAAGAGTGTGGTAGGCCCCAAGGGTTTGGTACACCCCTGCTTCTCCTGGGTGATAATTCAGATCGGCACAGCGACAGGTGAGCCAACAGCAGCCAGACACCAGGTAATGTGTTAAGAAAGCCCGTACGAAGTAAGAAAACTCAGTGACAAGATCCAGTTTAGTTCAATCTGTTGCACACAAAGTTGGGGGATTCCCAGCAAGAAGTCTAGTTTTAATTACGAAAAAGTGATTTCAAAAAGGCAACAGACAACATGGTGCTAACAGCACGTTTCTGATCTGGGGAATTAATTCAGAGCTTCCACCTGTAACGCCTGCACTAGACACAGACTCCTCCTTTCCCCAGTGCCATCCGCCAATCTCAAACTCGACGAAGTACTACGCTGTTTATTTAGTAGGTAACTCGGCGTCTTACTGCACAAGGAGCTCCTAGGCCATGTTATACACTGCAACACCAACTCCCTGCTCTAGACAGAAAAGCGAACTGAAGAGACATTTGTAACTGCAGAAGCTTGAAGGCTCCCCTGCCTCAACGTGAGATGTTGCTCCAGCAAAACAAATGCAAGGCTACTGGGCAGAGCAGAAACCTCCCACCATGAGGAAAAGTAGCATTTCTTGTCCTCCAGCCAAGTTTTGGGACCAGCCATCACAACTGAAGATGCTTACTTATCTTCCTCTTCACTGAGGCATAAATCACTTAAAAATACCCAAAGACAGGCTCCTTTGACCAAACTTCGGCTTTAAGCCAGCTTCTTTGCAAAGATGCCTTGCAAGGTCTTATTCGCCCGGCCGAGAGGCAATGCGGTGCTGCGGTCTCACTCTGCAGCTCCAAAGCCCTCCCTCAGTCAAGAGCACGGAGGACTTCTCCTTTCTCCACTCCCTACCAAAAATGCAGTTTCACTTCCTCGTCTTTTAAAATGGCTTGTGTTTAACCCTAAAGCTCACATCCATCAAAAAGGTAACAGGATCCTAGAGGAAGGTATTAGCAACACTAAGGTATATTAACTGGGAAAAAATTAGTCTTACAAATGTGTTTATCAGAAACTGGGAAAAACATCACCCTTGGAAAACTCTCTTGGCCCAGGGAATTCAAACATGCATCTTAGGATGTATCTGAAAGAGCAGCATCTATGCAAAAGGTGAAGATATAAAGCCAATGCAATCCTTGAAACAAAGCTTGCAAACCTATGGCATGATCTCATTCCCTTTGAGAAGACACGCACGTGGGTCACAACAACCCCATGCAACGCTACAGGCTTGGGGAGGAGTGGCTGGAGAGCTGCCCGGCAGAAAAGGACCTGGGGGTGCTGGTCAACAGCTGGCTGAACATGAGCCGGCAGTGTGCCCAGGTGGCCAAGAAGGCCAACAGTGTCCTGGCCTGTATCAGCAACAGTGTGGCCAGCAGGAGCAGGGAAATGATCGTGCCCCTGTACTCGGCACTGGTGAGGCTGCAACTCGAATACTGTTTTGTTTTGGGCCCCTCACTACAAGAAGGGCATGGAGTTGCTGGAGCGTGTCCAAAGACAGGCAACGAAGCTGGTAAAGTGTCTAGAGAACAAGTCTTACAAGGAGCAGCTGAGGGAACTGGGATTGTTCAGTCTGGAGAAGAGGAGGCTGCGGGGAGACCTCATTGCTCTCTACAACTACCTGAAAGGGTGTTGTGGTGAGGTGGGTGCTGGTCTCTTCTCCCAAGTAACTAGTGATAGGATGAGAGGAAATGGCCTCAAGTTGCGCCAGGGGAGGTTTAGACTCGATATTAGGAAAAATTTCTTTACAGAGAGAGTGGTCAAACATTGGAACAGGCTGCCCAGGGAGGTGGTGGAGTCACCATCATTGGAAGTGTTCAAAAACCTTGTGGACGTGGCACTTCAGGACATGGTTTAGTGGGCATGGTGGTGTTGGGTCAATGGTTGGACTTGATGATCTTAAAGGTCTTTTCCAACCTTAATGATTCTGTGATGTTTTTTGAGCTGCAGTGTAGATTTGTATTTCTACCACTATGGTGACAGAGTGGATGACTGGATTCGCTCCTATAGCTCTGTAGCTCTACGGTGTCTGACTTTCAGTTATAGCCTATTGGTGGCACAGTACCTGGAGACTTTATTCTTCAAACATAAGTATTTCAAGTTGGATTCCTAATAACTGTACTCACTTTTGTGAGACTAGGCCTAGTCTTACCATGCAAAATTAAATTGAAATTTGCTGGTGTTTCATGTTAACAAAGACCTGTCACCCCGGAAGATCAGCATCTGAATATTGCCTGAGACCATAATTAGAATTTTCACGGGCAATTAGTGAGTGTCTTTTTCTGTAATTATACATAGCTAACCAAATTACCAGAACTTCTATGGTAAATCTGGTAAGTGATTGGTAATACGGTAAATGTTATGGCATTTAGATATACATAAAGCAACAACTCCCAACCCTCTCGGACACTTATGAGCTTTAGAATGAAATGTAATCAAGAACAAAATGTTTCGGTGAGGCTGAAATAAAAGGAAGTCAGGCTGCGCTAAATCCTCTCTTGAGAGGCCTCTCCTCCTGTTTCAAGAGTCAGCTGTACTTCAGCCATTCCTGACTGGCACTTGCTTAGCCTGTTCTTACAGCCCTCCAGTGACAGGGGCTTCACAAGCTTTCCAATTATTCTTTCCTCTTCTTGCCTTAAATGAGACTCCTGAGGTATTAGCCTAATTAAAATTAAGCTCCTAATTACTTGTTTTATTCTGCGCAGACAGAGAAGAGGAAACTATTGCTTAATTTTTGCAATAGCCTGTAAGTGCTTGAGAGGAAAGAACAGCTTTCCCTCCTCTCCCCACATCCCTTCTCTAGGCCATGTAATACTTCATTTCATGAAAGATGGATATTTCAGCTTTTCATTCTTGTTTGGAAAGAACCTGTTAGACCCTTGGATTTTCCTTAAGGCAGAAGTGTCACTCTTGGCTAGCTTTGGTAAAACCCTTGCAGTGTGGTCCTCAACTTCACCAGTGAAAAGGTAACACAGCTCAGCACCCGCCTTCCATTGCTCAACCATGTGCCCAGGAATGTACGTATCGTCCCTGTAGTGCTCGAGAGACTGTGAAGCTTATGACAGCCGGGCAGATTGACTCAGTGATGTGCTTCACTGAACGATTTATTCTAAGGATGGCATTTCCTCCATTAACAAAATTCATGCAAGCTTGATAGGATTCGTGCAGAAAAGGCAGACTGACTTTTGTTTTTGCGGTGTTCGCTGCCGGTGGCCCAGTGTTGATCTCATTAAGTGCATCTTTCAAACCGTAATGTAGAAAATACCATGGTTGATCCTGGCGAGGCGAAGCACGAACGCAGCACTGTGGGTCTGCGCGGTTGCCAATAATTTTGTAAGATGCTCTAGGCATTGCAGTGCACTGGAAGTACAGCGGTCGCGTACATGTGTTAGATCCTGAGCTTCCTTTGAGCACAGGGGGGAAAAAAAAAAGGACTGGGCTTTCTGAAAGGAGTGACTGTCAGTAAGATTATGGTTACAGTAAGTTAGCAACCAGAACTGATTCAGGGGAAACAAGTAAGTGTTGAACAAGCAAGCAAACATGGTACACCAGAAACTGGAAATCTGCAAGAGAAGAAATTGGTCTACGGTTCACTATACTGTAAAATAAATAATTGCGGAAGAAAAAATAAAAATTACTTGCTTCAGAGGTGTTGTTGGGGAAATACCTCTGCTATGTCTTCATATTTCATGTCGTTGTGGTATTTTATATGCTTTTGGACTTGCATCTTGCTTTCAGGAGCAACATGAAAGCGGCTGCTGCTACACTCTTGACTGGCTGGCAATTCCCCTCTCTTGCAGAAACGGTAAAGCAAGACAAAAAGCTTTACATGGCACAACTCCTGCCCTAAATAGTCCCCTTTTCCCCCCAGTCACACACACAACTGTAGTTAGCCACAAAGTCAAACCTGTGCAATTGTAATGTCAAAAGCAAATACCTGAAATTTTTTTTTGAAGAATGTTTCTTACTGATATTGCTTTGAGAAAATACCATCTTAACAGCCGAATTCATAGTATGCAGCAAGTATCATTAACTGAAATCAGGGAAAGCTCAGGGTGAGGTGCTTTTTTGTGTGTGCTTTTGTGTTCTGTTTTTTTTAAAGGCTTTTCTTTGCAAAGCTATGCTTTTGTCTCCTGTCTTCCCACTCACAATCTCACTCCAGTTTCCCAAGCCTGGAGCTAATTCAACATCTAATCAGGAGACAGATAGGTTCTGAAAGCATCCAACCGCCTTGCTTTAACCCAACAGTTACAATAGAATTTATAGAGATTAAAAAACCCAACAACCCTCAAACACAAAACCACAACACACCAAACAAACCAAAAAACAAACAAGCAAAACCCCTAGTTCTATTCCTCGATTTAAAGCTAATTACATACTGCAGGTCCATCAGGTCAGTTCAGTCAGGTCAAGAATATTGTGGTACAGCACAGACCTCTTTGACTTGGCTCTGAGCACCATAGCAAATCCACTGACCCCAGGAAAACAGGTCCATCCATAAACTCAGAGTACAGCCACAGCCATTAGTATTCTCCCCTCCTCTACACATAAAAATCTCAGGCCACATGCCAATACAATGCAGCTCCTGCGTGTTTCTGCAGAGTTGGATGGGTACAGTTAAAAATGATTTTGTGTTCAGGTGACAATCATACATCAAATACCAATACCCTTCAAACTCCCCACCTAGCAAAGGTAGGTGATGGAAGAGCTCCCAACATTTTCTGCTCCATTTATTACTCCCTTGGAAGAGTCACACCTTCCCTTTTGCCCTCAAAGGTGCACCGTCAAGACCAGCACATGGTCTCTGTGTCTGTAACTGTCACCTCAGCAGCTGCACCAGCAGAAGCATTTACCCTTTGCTCTGCATTGGGAGGTCAGGAGATGTTAACTTCCAAGCCATTCTCCCCAGCCCTAGAGCTTTTTTTTTTTTTTTCCTATTGGGCTATAAGATCCTCCTTTTCTTACCTGGCATAATCTTCTGAAAGACCATGGGTGTCTGAATTACTGGACAATCTCACTTTCAGATGTCTGTCATGACCCTTGTATCAGGAAGGATGCCAGCGCCGTACGTAATCCCAGAACACAGGACTAGTCTGCTGGTGGAAAGGAGACGCCAGCAACTGAGATGAGAAGAGTTAGGACCACTCATAGGTCCTCTGGACGAGAGCTAAAAACCACCTCCACCAGCAGGAGGTAACAAGGATGCCTTAGGGATAGGTGTTATTGGTGAAGTAAATCTGCCCAGGAAGATTGATCCCCCTCAGCCTGGGAGTGGTGGGTTACTGCCGGGTGCTGCATTAGCAGCAGCTCAGAAACGGAAGCAGCAGATGCTAATTGTATGGCACACATGGTGGTTATTTGCTAAATAACTGAATGGCATCCATTCCCCTCTAATTCAAACGTTTTCCATGCTGGAGAAAAACAAAGGAGCTCCCTATCTCAGCATCCTAGTTGTATTGGGACCAGTTGCCCAACTTTTTACCTTGGCTCACGTGAAAGCATGCGGTCAAGGCACCACTGAAGAAATACCTGAGCCCCTGCTGAATGCAGCGTGGACCTTGTTAGAGTAACAGGTGTAGGAACAAGGTGTTTCCACTCAGCTGGAAGAGAGAGTGATGGGGCAATACACTCTGTGATGAGTGAAGACTCTGCTCCTCTATTTCAAAACCCATGGGCAGCTGAATACTGAAGAACTCGACTCTGATATTCATTCTAGCTAGTAATTAGAGAAAACATAGTATTTTGGTATTTTAAGTGGACTGCAAATGTCAAATATTATCCTCTTGTTCTCAAGATCAGTTACATAAATAACATTGCGTTTTATTTTGGCCAGTGAAAAATATATATACTTCTTAAGTACAAAATGTCATACAAATGCTACAAGTGTACATTCTGGGCAAGTGCAGGTTAAGGTGTCATGTAGTCGTAGCCTCAAGCAGCGAATGGACAGTGGAGGTTGTGCTGGATTTCTCCTCCTTGCGCTTTCATCATTATTCAGCGAGGGGAAAAAAGAGAGATGAAATTTGTTTCTGAGATCACATCTTGCTAGCTCGTTATTAGAGCTCACATCTTACTCCTGCCGGCTGTGGGAGGTTGCCCAGGGCGTACACCGGAGCTGAGTTCAGGGTCACGGTGGCCGTGAGGCTGTTTGCCCTGGCAGGTGTAGTCTTTCTTGTCTCTTGGGTAATATGGGAAAGAATTACTTTCTGTCAACGTGGCAGTAATGGGGAAAGAGAGGCCTGTGCAGTCATTTTAAATAATCAGTCACCTTCCCTGGGCTAAAAGCTCCTTAGAGAAGGCAACGTTTCACCCTTCGGGACTTGCAGTTCGCAAGTACGTACTAACGCCTTCCCGAGCCACTGGTGAACGTCCGGCAGCAATGCCGCTACAAGGAACAATTAGGCAGAGACGTATATTTATAGTTAATTAACATCTTAGGGCAGCAAGAGCAGAGCAGAGTGATTCCAAATGCAAAATACTGTGTGCGTGCCCCCCTTTTCCATACAGTATGTTATATTAGCCCTTCTGGCGTTTGCTTATCCCTCTTGGGAGCCTTTTTAAAGTGTTCTCTGCTCTGGGATTTAATGCCTGGCATTGCTGACGTGCAGAATGAAAAATGTAAGGCATATTTGCCGCTCTCTGTTTTTAGATTAGCAACAGAAAAAATAGTCCTTGGCCTGCACATAAAGCCCGGAGGGCCCAAGGGATGCAGCTGCAGTGCGAGCGGAGCGGGGAGAGGAGAGCCCATCGCAGGGCAGCCCGGAGGGAGGGAGGCAAAAGTCCCTCTGGAGCTACAGGAGCAACCGGAGGAGGGAGAAGCTGTGGGTAAAAGCTCTGTCAAATGCTTATTGCCGTATGCTATCTGGCGTGGAAACCTGTTGAAGTGTTATTTCAGGAGACAAGAGGAGAGCGTTTTTGTCTGTGGCCCTTTGGCCAGGAAAAGGACTGGGCTATAGCTTAATTGGTATCTGCAGTTAGCAGAGTGGTTTGACAAAAGGTAGTAAAAAACCTGATTTTCAATGGATGGTCCTGAGGTACAAAACTAAAAATAATGCAGAGAATGGGAAGCGCATTTTCTCCACTCTTAATGGAACATTATTAACAGCTCTAGCATTTGCTTTCTGAAGTAGCCTACGGACATTTTCCAGACACCATTCTACCTGTTTTCCAATTCGCCTTGTTTACGGAGTATTTTTTAAACCCTCAAGGCATAGCTGTTAAAGTAGTACTTACAAAAATGGTCTCTCGTAATGCTTCTGAAGGGTCTTCTCAGACAGCAGTGCCACCACTGCTCCAGCAAGACTAGAAACCAGAATAAATTTCTAATAGTTTACCTTTATTTTTATACTGTTCCTTTGGTAAACAGAGCAGTGTAATTCATAGGCACATAACCTGTGGTTTAGGTGCCACAGGGACATTTGCCACAGGTTTAAAATAATCTTCAGGCTGTAGTGGGCTTTTTTTGGTCTATGGTTTCAATTTTTGTCTGAGCAACTTCTTGCCTTTCCTGCTCTGAGTCACAAGTTTGTGCAGAACAGCATGGGAGCCCCTGCAGTATTTTACATAAGGGTTTATTGGTGCACAGTGGTTTGTAATGTATTTTTTCCAATTGATTTTAAATTCTGGCCTCCCACAACTAATCTTTGATGTTACTACAAGTTTGCTGGTTTTGTGACTACAGAACAGTCTCGGTCTGACATCGCTGGTGAGGGAGAAGTATCTGTAGGGCAATTCCTCTTGAACTAACGCCAGTCCCACCGGAGTGACTTTGGCCTGTTCAAGCATCTTTTGTTCTCCAAAGGGCATTCCTTTTCAACACCACGAGCCCACATGGTTTCCTGGACAGCATGGATTTCCCTTCACATAATGGTGCAAATTAAGTGTCTCCGTCCTTCAATAAATGTGGGACGTGTGTGACTGCCTCTCAAACTGGTAAGCAGCACAGAAGTGAAAAAGGATGGAGCATGGGCTGGAGTCCCTGGATATTTTCCACCATCCGGTCCTTAATGCTTGCCGTAGCTCCTCGCTTCCCACGCTGGCTGCCAAGCAGAGCCCAGCCAGCTCCAGGCACAGGGTTAAGGGGACAGCTGGGTCAGTGAGGGCTGGACCGCAGCTCAGGGCTGCTAAAGGAAATATTCCTCTGCTCTAAGGAGGCACTGAAATAGTTGTACTGCCAGCATCTGCTTCCTCTTAAACATCTATTTTACTCCTACATTTGACAGATGGACCAGTGATGGGGAGATGAGTGCTGAGAGCCTCCGGCTAATTTCACTGATTTGGAAACATAACTGAGAAATATATATTTTTTTATCCCTCGTTATTTTCACAGGGGTTTTACTCCTTTCCTATTCAGCAAAGGCCAGAGCTACAAGTCAAATTTGAATTTCATTTAGCAAAGAGTGGAGTAGAGGATAGAGGTATGGAGGTGTAGCTGATCTAAACCGTTTCACCCATTTTCATGTTTCTGCAGGCCTGCTGAGTATTTCAAACACAATTAACAAATAGATTCTTAGTGCAAAGACTGATTCTGGAGTAGAAGGAGCTATTTTTGATTTCCAGCTGGATTTCCCACCCTGTGCTGAATGTGGGGCAACTGGTTAAGATTTCTGTCAGATAGCCCTCGGTTTTGTTGGTCAGGCGACACAGTAGCTCTGCCGTCATGCTTGCCTCCCTTCCTGAGCTCCCTGCGGGGTTTCCTCTCCCGCATCCCCCGCTCCCAAACTTGCAGCAGAGCTATTCTCACCTCGTGCCCTGCCAGAAACTCACAGGCTGGATGTGCTGGTGAGAGCCAGCAGTAATTACACTTCACCTTTAGGAAAGACAGTGGTGAAGGAGTTGAAGGTGATTCAGCAGAACGCTGTATTAGCAATATCACGCTGGAAGTCATCGCACCTGAGTCATCAAGTCCGAGCTGGATCGTGTAATAGTTATCCTACAGGCTTTCTGTAGTAGCCTGAAATACGCTAGCCTGAATATGAATATAGCTGAAATACTTACAGGCTGCACATGAAAGCACTATGGAAGGGCAGGCATGGTGCCTAAACGCTATGAGCAATTTCACATTTGTCTACCCTGTCAAATGTTTTTCTCTCAATTCTCAAAAAACACAGTGCTGTAGTTAGAAATCAGTTTATTTTGATGAGTCAGTGCTCATAGTATTATCCTGGCACAACTGAGGCACTAACAATTAAACCTTATTCTCCAGTTGTTCTGCCTTTTTAATCACTGCCAGTTCTCATGTGTTTCTGGCTTATTTCTTGCTCTGAAGGAGCTGGAGGCAGATGACATATCAAGTATCGCAGAGAAGAGCCACACTGATGTCAGTCCAACTGCAGAGGTAAAATCTGCTGTCTGAACAGAAAAGATTGGATTTATATAATGAATCCACCGTGGGGTTACATTGCAGCATCCATTATCCAGCAAAACAGCACTGGATACCAATATCATAAAAGGAACCAGCAGTTAATTGTGTGATTGGCTTGGTTAGTGTTTGTTAGAAATTACAGTAATTAGCAATGTAAACTAGAGTCAAAGGCACTTCTTCCAAAATTTAACTGTTTCTCATTTCTTATTTAAAATGGTATGGCTGAGGGCAGCTGTTTGTGAGGCTGAGGGTGAACCTTCACTGGACTGAGCCGCACAGAGCAGACTGTTCTGCAGGACACGTCAGTCTGCAGGCTTCCTCTACAGCTCTGCCGGCACGCTGGACCCGTCTCTCAAAATCTTCCCCGCCTGGTCTACCTTTCCAAAAAAAGGCTACTAATTAAATGATATTTTGTACGAGACAAATCAGTAAAAGGTCAACATAAGACCAAGAAACTCCTAGT
>NW_010564183.1:5149-28017 GCF_000687285.1 Phaethon lepturus | reverse complement strand
ATGCCGTGCTTAACATATTTTGCCTAACAAGTATTTTACAGCAATGACATGCTGTCCTTTCAGTGCTTTATAAGGTCAAGTGGATAATCTTTCTTTATCTCCTAAATATGTTTTGTGTAATACTCTGAAGAGCATTTGTAGCTGCTAGTAAAGAGAGTATTTTTCATGGACGTTCTAAGTTTACAGAATCGCATTTCATGATTTGTTTACTTAGCATAAAGATGTTACATTCTGCATATATTTTCTTTAAGGCTCACATTATTTTGAAGGCATGTCAGAATGAAAGTGCTGGGTTTTTAATGTAAGCAGAAGAGACCATTTGGATACCAAGCAGGGAAAGGTGCGACTGGAATGAGAGTGCCGAGGCCATGCAGGGGAAGTCATGTCTGAGAGCAGACGTGAAGGCTCCTACGCCTGTAGCTGGGTCTTGATTGTGCAACAACTTTTCCCGAAGTTCAGAATTGAGACTGCTTCTGCTCTTCCTAAGGGGAAACAAGGCATTTCAAAAATAACTCTGTAAGAGCTACGTGGTTATGGAAACCATTCAAGTTAGCCAGAATGAAAGCGTGTGTCAAGCCTTGCTCCTCTCAATAACTTATCTTGCACTTAATCATATTTTTAAAATTTCACTTAATTCAGCACTGCCAAATGCCTCTATGCTTTTGGTTTTCCCCCTTTTGATTCCCTTGAAAGTCTGAATTAAAACCTACCTATCTCCTTTCAAGGTTTCCATTTCTGTTAAATATAGGAATCAGGGAGAGGGATATAAAGACAGCAGAGAGAGAGAGACTGAGATTAAAGGGAGGTGGGATTTTGGTAGCTTGGCTGTCATAACCCCACATTTTCCTCCGTCTTTTCCTCTCAAGAGCTGAACTGCAAATGGCGAAGACCTCAGGGTGCCCTCCTCCAAGCCCACAGAGTTACTGGGTTTTCTGCTCAGTATGTTTCCTTTCTCCAAGGAAAGGAAACTCTGACACAACTGCAGGCACCACATACTGTAAGAAGCATCCATGGTGCATGAGCCTAAGCAATGCCCTCATCACCAGTTTGTTATTAGCCCTTCACTTGGGACCTCACAGAATGGTGAATAATTCAGATGACAATTTTGCCAGGTGGAGCACAGGCTGTGGGAACTCTTGCACCCTCATTTCTGTGCTGGATTATCGCTAGCTACCTCAACCCCAATGTGGAACATCCAACTTGATTCCCTCTCACATCTGAGAAAATTAAAAATAATGTCTTCTAGGAGAATGTCCTGCCCATGAGCTAATGTTCCCTCAGGATCTGAAAGGAAGCACTTGGAAACATCTTTTTGAAGGTGTTCCACTGTGCACCATAGACATAAAGCTTCCTTTATATTCTATTCCATATATTCCAATAAAATATTCTGTATTTTATTATATGGAAGGAATATATATTTTATATATTATATATTATATTCCTTCCATATAATTAAAAAAGCATATATCTTAACAGCCTTTACTGTTTAAAATATTAACCTGGCTTGCCTTGCCCTATGAACACTTAAATATTTTTAAATTGCAATTGGATAAAATGTACAAGCAATTCCTGAAGCCGTCCAGGGAGGAATGTATTCCTCCATGTATCTGCAACAGAAATGAGTTGGAAGTAGGTGCTCGGTTGCTGGGGTTTCTCACAACGGAGGTACCTTTGGGGCACGCAGTCCCAGAACTAGGCAATTGGGAAACTTTAATAACAGAACCTGAAGCTGCTATAGACTGCACCTGCCTGGGGGCGTAAGCAGCAACTAAATGGAGTTAAGGTTGCAGAGGGACTGACGCACCAAAGTTCCTTCTGGATCTGGACCTCAGTGCAATGAAGCTTCTACTGGATTCCAACAAGGAATCTGGTCCTCCCTTTGCTTTCAAAAGAAAGGTGGATGCATAATAAGATTATCATATGTCCCCGATAATACTTGAAGTAGCAGCTAAAGAGATAAAGGGGATTCATGGATAACTTGTATGTACTCAGAGGATATCGATTTTCATGGAGAAAATGGCAGAACACTCTCTGAAATGTATACAGTATTTACCTTTTCCAGAAAAAAATACAGCTAATTTCTTTACATGGTTTTAGAGAGTACTTAAACAGTTCTTCAGTGTGAAAAGTGATGTTTTTTCCAAGTATGTAGAGATTTATTGAGCATTTAACAACATCTAGAAACACAGCCTACACTGAAACATTTGTCCAAACTCTACTGATAAATACCTTGTTATAAACATAGCTGAGATGCTACAAAATATTTTCCATAGTAACAAATGAAGCGTAGTTATGTGTTATTCTGATTTCAGCAATGCTGATGTAGCAAAATATGTATTCATAAATTCACTTTACCAGACAGTGCTGTAAGGACACAACTACCACGTTTCCAAGGAGATCCCACAAGAGATCCTATATTCAACAATGTTCCAGCTTCATTTTCAATGAACAGGGTTTTCTTTTTAATTTCAAAATGGGACATAATCTGAAAGGTACATACACTTACCCAAGCTGCGGGTTAATGAGGCCCTGCCTTCTGCTGATGCCTCTATTATGGAGCTCGTAACAGAAAATGTTTTATTCTTACCTCAGACACAGCTTCGCCTACTTTTAGTTAAAGCTCTTCTCTTTAGGGAGCTGATGGCAAGGGTCAACACGCTCAGTATGCTCTTATAGCCTTGTTTACATATGTTTTCTATCAATCACGAGTCTTTTGCTCTATCTAGCTTATCCCACATCATCCTTATCCTGGATAACTGAGCAGTGAGCATACAGCAGAATCGGGTAATGAAGAAATATATCTCAGGCAAGGACTGTACGCTGGGTAGCTTCCCAGGGACTTTCAGGGAGGCTGAAGGGACCTGAAAGCGTGCCAAGTCAGGTTTGCTCCTTTGGATCCGCCCTGGTGAAAGAACTCCCCGGTGAGGCGAGGAGCTGCTCTCCTTAATCGTGACTTGGAGCAGCAGAGTGGGCTGCTCTGAAGTTGTGGGGAGCTGGTCCACAGAGTACTTTGGCCACATTTCTGACTATCCAGCTTGTCCTCCAGACCTTTCCCGAGGTCAGCCTGAGTCACAGCCTGACACGTGGGACTATGGGGGCAACGCAGGCAGGCAGACTATTGGGCACCATGGCTATATAAAGCTTCACAAACAGAGGAGGGAAGGAGGGTGTGGATCTTCTGCCAGGCCCCTTTAAAGCACAAAGACTACCGAGTCCCCAGAATAACACAGGGTCACATTGTCCATTTAAAAGCACAGATATGAAGAGCATGAGAAGGAACCACAATTTTAACTGCTCCGAAGACAGATGTATTTCTAGCCTTAAATCTTTGGAAAATGAAGGGTATGAGGCCTCGCAGTCTGCCCTTTATACACGGATCTAGTGGTCATATTCATATCACATCTCTCAGAACTGCTAAATGAGCCTTTACTAAAAAAAAAAAAAAGGCAATTTAAGAGCTGAGGAGAAATGCCAGAAGTGTCAGAGGCAGGCCTCCTTCCCTACCCCCAGCCCACCAGCTGTGCTCAGTGGGAGGTTTTCCTTGCTGGAGCTGCATTGAAACCACTCTGTCCTGGGCTTGATTTACAGGAGGAGAAGGATTCCACATGCCCATGTCAGAACTTGACTCCAAGCTCCCATTCCTACTGCCAGAACATAGTCTTTTATGCTCAAGACAACAACTTGATTTTAACCTGAAAACCACAGACAGGCCAGGATCCTCTCAAAAAAAAAGGCAGGCAATTTCTACACATGGAGTCCCAAGTTCTCTGTGTTTCTTAGGACAACGCTACTTAGAGGACCTCAAATAGAGGACAGCTGGCACTAATTCTCTAGGCTGCAATCTTTCTTCACAGCAGTAAGCACAGTTGCATCCTACATACTCATCTCACCAACATGAGTTGGGGTTGCATGGCTGTCATGCAAGAATTGTCAGTTAAGACAACTTGATGTGGGGATGTAGGGCCACAAAAATGACCAGAGGGATGGAACACCTCTGCATAAGGACAGTCTGAGAGAGTTGTTGTTCAGCCTGGAAAAGAGAAGGCTCTGGGGAGACCTTACTGCAGCATCCCAGTACTTAAAGGGGGCTTGTAAGAAAGATGGGGACAGACTTTTTAGCAGGGCCTGCTGCAATAAGACAAGGGGTACTGGTTCTAAACTAAAAGAGGGCAGATTTAGACTAGATATGAGGAATAAATTTTTCTGCAATGAGAGTGGTGAAACACTGGCACAGGTTGCACAGAGAGGTGGTAGATGCTCCATTCCTGGCAACATTGCAGGTCAGGTTGGACATGGCTCTGAGCAACCTGATCTAGTTGAAGATGTCCCTGCTCATTGCAGGGGGGTTGGACTAGGTGACCTTTAAAGGTCCCCCCTAACTCATACTATTCTATGATTCTATGAATAAGTCATCAGTAGAGGTCACAGCCCAAAAGCTTGCCAAAACTTTGTTGCAAGAGGTGGCAACACATAAGAAGGGTTAGCAAGCTTCCTTGAAAAGCAGGCCTAAAGTTATGCCAGGGGAGGTTTAGATTGGGAAAAAAATTCTTCACCAAAGGGGTTATCAAGCACTGGAACAGGCTGCCCAGGGAATTGGTTGACCCATCATCCCTGGAGGTATTTAAAAAACGTGTAGACATAGCACTTAGGGACATGGTTTAGTGGTGGACTTGGCAGTGTTAGGGTAACTGTTGGACTCAATGATCTTAAAGGTCTTTTCCAACCTAAAGGATTCTATGATTAATTTTTAAATCCATTGTAGACAGCAAGTGAGCCCTGGTTCTCCGTTGTAGTTCCCCTCCCCTTCGGAAAAATTCCCCTATATATCCCTAAGCTCAGGGTACACAAGTCAAACCCCTCCCCCCTATGCTTTGAACCCCAGATGCATTTTTTTTGAGTTCTTGGGGTTTTCTTGCTTTTAGTAAGGGAGTGAATTCATGTGAAGGCTAAGTCTATGCTATAAGAAACATTCATTCTCTCTAGAGAAAATCAAGGAAGGGCCAGTGAGACAGCAGCTGGGAAGTACTTTTGTAGGACCCTGTGCTAGCCTCATTGCTTCTTGAGAAGCATCTTCCTGGGTAGTTCCCTGAAGAATTCATTATTCCACCCAGGGACTTGAATTTATCCCATTTAAACCAGATATATTTAGAAAAAGTTGCAGTCAAAACCATGCTGAAACCATCATTGATTTATGCGCAGAGCAGCAACAAATGAGCAATAAAGTTAAAAAGTAATGAGAGGTCTAGTAGATGGGCAAAGCACCAAAATAAACATTCTGATAAAAACACAGGTTCAGCAAAGCGCCAAACTCAACTCATATTCTTGGGAGTTTGGCTTTGTTTGGGTTAACTAAGTAAATTTGCTAAGAATGTTGTTAAACTATTGTAATACTAAGGCACAGAACATGACCAAGGACAGTTCAATATAATCTGGATATCAGGATATCAGAGACCAAATGCAGATCTTATTGTAGCTCTGTTACACTTTGCCCCCATCATGCAAGCTTAAAAATCCTTCTAGAAGAGCTGCCCTTTCCCACAATCTGTGTCATTAAAACTAGATGCAGCAATGGCATTTGTGCACCCAGAGCCCTCAGCTGCTATTCCTCACATCATGCCTTCACATTTTCTATGAAATTGCTTTTATTTCAGGAAACTGGGCTCAAACTTGGGAAAAAAAGTACAGTAATGCAAGTGTATAAAATACTGTGCTGTCTTAATAGGACATGGCAGCTTGGCAAATAACTTCTCATTAACATGGTTTTTGGTCAACTTGGTTCCTGTTTTCTGCTGCAGGATAGGAAATGTTAGATAAATAATACTTTTGTTTTGGGGAATGTGGCCTCATTATAACTGAGGAATCCAGTGCCATTACTGCTAGTGGCTTGGGTGCAGATTCTGAAACTCATCTGCTCCTTTATTTCCCATACCCCAGGTTTGAACCTGCTCACAGATGAGGGAAGTGGATAACCCCTCCTTCTGATCAGAAAAGGACAGGCTCTACTCTGTGATAATAAAAAAGTGATTTTAAGTGGACAACACTGCTGCACAATCCATTGCTATCTGCAAATGAAATAGAAGGATTTGCAGCAGCATGGTTTTCTTGTATATACAAGAAAACCTGTGTACAGAAGTAACATTTAATTATATCTTTTTGGGTTAAGAACTTCTGAAAATAGCCTCCAACTGCAATTATAACCCATGGATGGCAGACACATTTCCAGAGATAATCATCTCTTCTGGGCAGTTACAAAAATTCTTTCGAACCGTGTACAATTCAAATACTTTTTTTTGCTGCTGCAAATAAATAATTGGGTCTATGCTGCAGCAGCAGCTCCAGAGGATGGGAGCCCAGTGTGCTACCACACAGCTGTGCACGGGCCCTGTTGCCCACAGCTTGCAGCCCTTTGCCCACCACCACACTCTCGCTCCTGTGCAGAAACCCCTTGCACCAGTGGGAGCAGGGCTGAAAGGACCTGTCTGTATGCTTCCAGCTATAACGACTGGGCCTGAGCAAACTTTCCAGCATTAGAACTCAGGATGAATAGACATCTGTTAAAAAAATAAACCATGGCAGGCAACTCTTATGAGTAGCTTTAATCAGAAACAAAAGGTGAATGCTGTACAAATGGGGAAATTTTGGTCATGGGAAACTGTGTAGTGGTTTTCTCAAATATATGTTTGTTGGATAGGGCTGTCTCAGTCTATCAAATTAGTATTTTCTACACTAAGAGGGATTTATATAAACAGAGCATAGTCTCTAAGGTGCTGTTTATGGTCTGTCTGGTATAAATATTTATGATCATTCTAAAATCAGTAATTTTTCTGAAGTGTGCTTTTGTTTAATGTAGCTCCATGACAGTTTCTATGATAAATATGCAGTTTGGCTTTTTAAGAGAGAAACAGAGGCAACACAGAAACCCACTGTGAACAGTGCTACAATGCTGGCTAATCAACAGAGGATTGTTCTTGTTTAATACTAAGCCTGCTTCTTGAGCGCAGTCTACTTGCATTCAACTATAACTGGGAAGACTTGATCTTGGATATGGTTAAGTGCTCCAAAATGCTTGGAGAAACAATAAACTTCCATGTTTATTCCATGCTTTATTATGACATACTCTAGTTAAAGAGCTGCTGTTATGGCAAAACTATGTATGAAAATACAGATAAATAAACTAAGTAATATGCTTACATGGAAACAGTTTTCCTGTGTGGAACCCTCTTTAGGCTGAGTGATCAGCTCCATAACTGTCTCTTTAAAAAAAATAAATTAAAAAAAAAATCTTAAAATTCATCATTCTGTGACGTGATGGTTAAAACTGGGCTGTCCTGAGACAGCTCTTAACATTAAACCCAGTCCTAAACGATGTTAAGAGGGCTGCTGGCAGGGTTAGTGCTTCTGCAGCTGCAGTTGTTGGGGTTTCCCCTGGGCATTCTCAGTTCTGGCAGTCCAGTGTCCTGGCACCAGCATCACAGGGATAAAAGAGAGCAGATATTCCATTTCCCTCGGAATTACAACGTTTCCATGTAACATGTCCACAGAATATACTCCAACCAACACCTCCTTGACACAGGCTGTTTCCCAGCAGCTGTAGATACTCTACTTTGCTTCTCAGGTCTTTTTCATGACCGTGTAATACAAAAGGAACAGCAGCAGCTCTCAACAGAGAGAAGAGGACACAGGTTTTCCCTCAAGGATTTTGACATATGGAGTTAATTTTGAACCTCCCTCTGCTTTAATCCATTGCTGCTTTGTGCAATTCTGAATCTTTCTGAATTTTCTTTTTGGATAGCAGTCTAGCAAGCTGTAGGCTGGCTGAAATGATTGTCCTTAATAACTGCTCAGATCAGAAGATTTAAAAGCACCATAGTGTGGTTTTCTTTCTAGTCTGTTTTTAAATGCCTTGATAAAAACACACTCCAAATACTCTGACAGCAATAGCTTGCATGTCCTTATGTACAATCTAAAGGTACACCTAAATATCTATCAAACCCCGGAAATATGGAATTTGCTGCCATATGTATGTGGCACTTGTGTGGTAAAATTATGTTGAAATTTCACCTGTCTCTTCTGTTCAATAATGTCACCTATGTGTAAATACACCATTTGCAGACTCATAGGTTTCACTATTTGAAAAACAGACCCTTCTTTATTCTCTGTTTATTAACTATATGTTCATAAAGCACCCTATAATTATTTGAAAGTATATATAACTCCTGTCAAGCTGTGGTGGGTGGGATGCTTCCAGGTAACATAAGCGTCACAGTTTCTACTGCCAAAGTCAACAGCCGTATCTCAAATATGCGGAGAAGCAGCTGTTACCATTGACCGTACGGTACCAGGTTAGGGTTTCAGTTTGCTGCAACAGAGAACATACCTTGCTAGAGCAATGTTCAGTCATGGCTGGAGTGCCTGGTTCTTAAAAAGTAATGCAGGATTGCTAAAATTAATCATGCTAATTTTTTTCTTGTCTTTCAGCCTGGTGGATTTTTTTTTCTTCCCCAAAAAGTAAATTACTGTTCGCATTTTCATTCTTACCTTCATCCCATTAGCAGTGGAAAAGTAGTTACAGATTGTAACTTTGCTTGAAATTTTACTGGTAACGTGCAAGTTGTTTTCAAAAGTCCATTTCTTAGTACTTTTCTCATTATTGCTGAATAAATTTTGCTCCAGGATGTTTGGAAAATCTGACAAATATTTGCCAAAATGTCTGTAACAAAAAGACTATGAAATTAGTTGTAAGCTTTGCTGGAGTCATGGAAAAAGTTTATCTTTGATTACAATTCAAACATTGTAAATCAAATTATTTGACTATAAATAAAGCACCTGACAGCTTCCCAGTCTAATCTCAGCAACTGACCATCTCTCCCAAAGCCAAATGACTCGCTTATGCTTCAGGCTATTGAGATTAATCTTGGGCCATTTCCTGCAGATAGCAATTACTAGGTGATACGGAGAAAGCTCCTGAGCTTATGGAAGCTCGTTTGTAAAATCGGTTCCTCCTCCCATCACCTTGTATTCTCTTTGCTGCTACTGGATGTAGTCCAGATATTTTTATCCATGTGTGCTGCTGCAATACCATGCTGGACTGGCTCTGGCCAGACAGAACATTGCATTCTGCTGCTTTCCTCCTCTGGCAGACAGCGTGTGTACACAGCTAATTCAGTCCATCTTTTGCTAACTTGCTGTTTTTTTTCATGATGCCTTTTCCCTTCCTTGCCTTCCTCTTTAAATCTCTTTCTTGTTTTAGTAGCATCTGTACAATTTTCAAGTCTTTCTGATTATGCTTATCTTCATCTCTTTTCCCTCTGATCTCTTGCAGCTTTTCTTTCGCCACGAGCTGCATTTCCAATGTTTCTCTCTGCTTGCGATTAAGCCCCAACAAGACTTGCCACTGAGCTGCTGCACAGCTCGCTCCGCAAAGGCTACTTGTTATTATGTGGATATTAGTCAGCCCTGGAGAGAAGGGCTGCATTGTGCTACGAGTAAGGTTGAACCCTGACCAAATAAATAAAGCTCCATTTTACTTCCTTTCAGAGATCAATTTATTCTGCTGCAGACCACAGCAGAACTAGAGGAATCGAGTCTCAAGGCCATCAGAAGACATGGGGATTGGAGTTTGTATACGTAAACTGGCTCAGATTATTATTTTAAAAACATCAGGAAACCTCTTATGAACAGCAGCAAAGAATTATGCAAGGACAGAGAAAGCCCAGTTGAGAATTAGCTTTTACTGCTTTGACTAGATGAGGATTGACTGTTGCCCAGAATCTTGAGAAATGTCTGGAACTGACAGCATAATTGAAATCTCCCTTCTGGGAAATCACGAAAGAAACTGTGAAAGAAAAAGCTAGCAGCTACTCAGGGAGGTGGTAAGAACATAGAAGTTGTCCAGGCTTGAACAAAACGCTTCTGGTTTTTGGAGATCAGCTCTTCCTTTTTTAGAAGCAGCTCTCGTACGTGGTCGTGTTCAGTTACTACCGTTCAGTGACCATAGATGCTGTGCCCTTCTTTCATTTTGTCCCTGTTACTGAATGTCATCAGAGAGGTTACCTAGGGAAATTATATATCAGCGGTTCTGCAAGCTTTGGGGAAAGAAATTGGGGAGGTAAGATGAAGAATATTGAGCATCTCCTAAGTGCACCTAGGCCTTCTGCCCCTCCCTGTTCAGGCCTAAGCCATAGTTGCTGAAACATCCTTCCCTGTTATCTCACTACTTCGCTTACCTTCTGAGCTGCCATTCTTACAATACCAGCATGTAAAGCACTAATTTATGTTATTGCTTGCTTGCCTGGGTAAAACCTGTCAGCAAGAGCTGCCCCAATAAGTTGCGGGAACCAGCCCTGTGGTCTAAAGGGTGCTCTTCTTGCTACGCTGCGTTCCTAAGTGAAGTACATCACATCTGGCAGCCAGGGCTTTCCTGACAGCTGACTAAATGAGCAGCATCGCAGCACTTTCCATTAGGCTTTATAACGACTTCCAAGAAGGTTTCAGTTCCTTCGTTTGCTCAAGGTGTAGTGACCACCACAGAAACAAGTCTCACACTGCTGCTTTCAAGGAGGAGAGAAAGATTTGCCCCTTTCCTTCCCTTCAGATTCTGCTGTGAAACGAAAACCAAGGCACCAGCTACACAACACCAGCCCAAATCCCAGTGAGCAGGCTCCCCAGCTGCCAGGGGATCCTCCTTGGCATGAAGGAAACCTGAGGAGAGCGAAGCCCCTGCATTTAGGAACCGAGATCAGGGTCTCACTCAAGTTTGAAGAAGAGCTGGAAGCAGTATCAATCCACTATTTACATGTGAGAGTGAGACTCCCATCTGCCTTTCATTGATGTCTGAATCAAAATATTGGGCTTTTTTGGGACCCAATATCCTTTTTGTTGTTACTGCATGTAGCATAAGAGACCATAATGCAACTCATGCATTTTTTTTCAGCTGAGACCTGCAAGCTTCGCTCAACTGTGAACTCTTTTCTCTCTGTTTGAGAATAATTCACTCCTGCACATTTTTTCTCAAGCTACACGATCCTTTTCCCACATGACCATGTAAGCATATCCATGCCACACAGCAATATATATAGGAACAGAGTACTGAAAGGAAGCACTGGAGTCTGCTGCTGCCTCCTGCAATAGAAAGAATGTGACCACATGGAGTGCATCTACTTACTCAGATCTGGTGTCAGCAGGATAATTCGTGTCTTCTCTGCAGAAGTAAAAATAAGTAGGGTTCAGGCTGAGTTCAATAACCTAAGATTGCATACTAGCAGCTCACAGTTCTCCTGGGAGATGAGGCCCTTGTCAAGTTCCCACTAACAGGAAAGCAGTCAGATAAAAGCCCAGTGCATGGATGAAGGGCATGGTGCTCACACCGAAGTGACTCATCCTTTGTGGTCGTGACTTTAGTGGGCTTTTGTGAGCCATGACTACAGCATCTTTTAGCAGGATTGCCTTGAGTCACTGGCCTGTCTATTCAAGAGCTATGGATCTGTGGAACCTGAGCAAGTTTATAGAATAGACTGTTCCTGTTCATGCACTGCATTATGAATCGTAAAGTGCAACTGTGGGTAGACTGTCAGTTAGTTTCTATCTTAATCTCTCTTTTGAATAACAAAGCTATATTAATAAGTAGTAACCATCCCTTTGTCAGATCTTGCAAGTAAAATCTACTTAGTGTAGAAATACCAAACGAGAGTAGTAAACAACTGCAAATTATTACGAACTTCCAAACTGCTGACCAAATTAGGTCATCCAAATAGCATTCCTTCTTCCTCTGCCTCTTTTCCATTCCCACTCTTCTCCCTTGTTACACTGTGTAGGAACACGGACTTCAGAGCAAGAGCAAAAGCAAGTTCACTATGGTCCTCTACTCAAACCATGTTTGCAAATCTCAAACACAGAAACCATTTAAATTCATGTATGACAGTTTAACATGAAGGTGGAGAGCTGGCAAACTGCAAAGCAGCCAACCCACTGCTACAGTTCAATCTCCATGAGCTGACAAGCTGAATGATTAAAGTACATTTGCAAATGGGAATGAATTTATCCAAAATGGAAGAAACCAGGCAGTAGTCACTGTAGGGGGAGAAACAGATTCTAAAAAGAATTTGAGATAACAGGGAGTAATTAACTGAACATCGTATCATTGTTTGTAAATACCTGATGGTCATAGTGAGGAGTAAAGAAGAATGAGCCAGCCTCTTCTCTGCAGTGGTAGGAGTGTGACTGGGCAAGAGGCAATGGGCAGAACCTGAAACACGAGAAATACCCCCTAAACATGAGAAAAAAACTTTTTCACTGTGCGTTAATTGAACACTGGAACAGGTTACCCAGAGAGATTTTGGACTCTCTGTCTGCCTGACAGCTTTTAAAAGTTTTTAAGAATGAGCAAATGTCCTAAAGTACAACTGTAACCATGATGCCAAACTTCAGCAATACTTGTAAATTTATTGAAAATGTGCCCACCTGCTTTTGACTACAGAGGATGATCAGGTATCATGAGCACAGAACTGAAGCTTACAAAGATCTTTTGAATTTTAAGTTAGCTCAAAACTTGAGGACATCTACATCTGAGCAGCGCATTTGCTAGTTCACTGTGTCACTGGGACAGCAGTCAGTATGTGTAGCATGGTGCATACATGTGGGTGCCTTAAGAGGCCTGCTTTGGTTCAAATATTTATTTTGTAGATCGTACATTGATAAGGTCTATGCAGCCTCTTTGTCCATCTATAGCGTGCTGCAACCATTCAGGTTACAGTGCCCAGTTTGCTGTGCTTCCTGCTCCTATGAAAAGCAGAATATCCCCCCCATTCCTCCTCTTGACTCTGGCAGGTTTCACAAGTGAAGGTGCTGCAACTTGTCAGCATCTTCCATGGGATACCTGGGTCATGACAGCCTGGGCTCCGCACGGGCATGCGGCAGACCGAGGGAGAGCTGGGGGCTGTTTTTCACAGCCTTCTTTCAGGCAGCCAGACCAAATCCCTTTAGACACAAAGAGGACATTTTTAGAATAACTAATGCTCAATCAGTGACAAGTCAAAGTGATGTGTTTCAGAAAATTGCTGCTCAGGAAGGAAGACTGAAGGTATCAGGGAAAGAGGATTCTCAGCTTTTACAGAGCCATGTTAAATATGTGCTAAATCTTTCCAAAAAGAAAAGAAGTAAAACTAAGTTGGCTAAAACCACCAAGTATGTTTGACTGTTTTTCCCTATAAGCAAAATCTTAGACTTGAGCTGAGGTCTCCCTCATGTGAAAAGAATATGAAAGAACTTGTTTCCTCTGGTACATTATTCCTTTCTAGAGATGGGGATGATGATGTCTGTAAGGCACCTAATTCCAGCCTTCCGCCCTAATCGACATGGCCAGAGACCTGCCCCCAGATGGGACTGCAGGGCAGAGAAGCAAAGCTCTGCATTGCTAATGCTTTGGAGCATCCTGGAATAGATCTTTGAATCTGCAAGAGTCAGGGCCCAGAAACGACCAGTGAATCTTACCAGCCTCCTCCCGAGCTTTTCATTCAACTTTTATTAACAGAAAAACAAATAAAACTATCACCAAAAAAGAGAAGAGAAATATAAAGAACATTTCTCACTGTTACAATTGCAGTGAAAGTCTCAGATCCCCTCTCCCCAACTCCCAGGCTCCCCAGTCCTCAAGCAAAAGTAACTGGGGAGGCTGCAGAAAACCTGGCATGAGAGTGCAGGAAGGGTACAACTCTCTCTCTCATATAAGCAATTTCTAAACACCCAGTGAGGGTAAAAATTAAATGCCAACATTACTTGCTGGGACGAGTGCTTTGTTTATGTGATTCACCCATCAAGTTTATTTTGTAAAAGAAGTGCGAACAAGCACTGCCATTTCTTTTGTTACATCCGAGTCTGATGACTGGCAGAGGTCTGTACCAGCTTCACAGGCTGTTGAATGGTGGGTTGCCTGCCCAACACAGAATTAGAAGAGTCGTTCACACCTTGTGATAAAGTACTTCTTTTTTTTTTCATTTTTCATTCCTCCCATTTATGGGCAAATAGAAGAGAAGAAAAGAAAGTAAGAAAACATCACTGGCCTTAAAAGTCTGCTGGTTTTCTAAAATGCACCAGCATAATGTTTAACTAGCAATGGAGAAAAAAATTCTCACAATCCATTAAAGATGAAACCATTCCAATTTTTTACCAGAAAAGCTGCATTCAAAACCCATAGGAGCAGAACTTTCTTGATCAGCCTCCATGCATTTACTAACATGCAGGTGTCTAAAAATATGTATTGATCAATCACAGGTTACCCAAGTTTAATAGATCAGAAAGAAACTTTAATGTCAGTTAAAATTTAACAGTTGTCTTCTACTTTGTGTGGCTGCAGACTTTGAAGCCATGCCCAGAATAAAGTAGGAGTTCTCCATGGGACTAACCTGATTTGAGCATGGTTAGAGGGTAACTGTTGAAGGACTGCCAATACAAATGATCCTTTTCGATAACGTCTGCCTTGAGCATGGTGAAATGTCTCTTGGATCCGATTCACTAAACATTTCTGTTCTCTTTGAGCACCTTTCAAGCTAAAAAAAAAAAATCACAGAATTTTAGTGAAAAGTTTACTCTCGTGATAAGTCTAGATTGTTGACCTAAAATGGGGATTGCCCAAGACCTTTTTGTGTTTTACTAAATAAAGATATTTACTCTACCATGATGTTAATTAATAACTGTCTGATGGGCTAAGTTGGAGACCTCAGGGTGGGACTGAACAACCAAAAGCAGAATCTTTTTTCATTTAGTCTGCATTTGCTGCCGTAATCAGTCTTCCAGACCTCTGCTTCAGCTCTCTTGTGATGAATTTTGAGTGATGAATGTTGTTTGCAAAAATTGTTAGATTTGCTGGCTGGAGCTGGGATGTAAAGGCACTGGTATTCTCATTCCCACTTTTCCTCCTTCCTTCCCTAGTACAATAGTACCATTTTTTAGGTATGCAGCTTATGCTGAAAGTACCACAGAGCCCAGATGTAGAGGGCTACAACTATGCAATAGAGGATTTTAGTCCCTACTGAGCTTTGAATGTCTGGTTTAGATAGTACTTTGCCAAATGAGAGTCAGACTGTGCGTTGTGCATACTTTTGTTTGCAGCTGGGCAGGTGAAGGGAAGCACTAGGTGCCTCTGTTAGGGCCACTTTTCTCAGTTTAGTTTGTGCCAGTGCACAGATTTGAGAAGGTTTAATCTGGAAGCCTAGGACAGCCATTTCCCTTCATTTGTAGCCGGATTTCCTAAACCTGAAGGCTGCTCCTCCTGCTTCAGGAAAAGGAGTGAGGTCTGGGCACTTGGCAGTTTTGCCGTGTGCTGCTGAAGCCCCGCATGCTTCCTCCTCATCCCCCGCCTGCCTTGGATAACCCCCAGGCATGTCACCGCTGGTTTGCGCTTTGTTTTTTTCAAAAATACCACCTCAGATTGTCCTTTCAAAAATGGAAATCCCTGACAGTTTCTCTTTAATGACAGTATTTTAAGAGGTTACTTGTTGCCAGTGTTAATATCAGTATTCCATCTATATACCTTGTGTATGACACAGATTCCTCCCACTATCCTATTAGTGAAGTCTTACCACTTTTAAATCCGATTAGCATTAATTTAAAAGACAGCCAGCAGTGGATAGCTTTTCTATGTTTTTAGAGGCTGGAGAAAAGTATCACAGGCTCAACTCTATGTTTCTTTTTATGATAATTAAGTGCCGACTACATTCCCAGGGCTGAAAGGGTGAACCCTCCCTGCTAGCTCAGGTACAGGGCCCCCAGGCATTGCCAAAACATGACTGGGATCTCTGAAGCCCTGCAGTGAATTCCAGCCTCTGGTCCGTGTTTGGAGATGCCACGAAGCAAACTTCCAGCGGACTGAAGAACCTCTGCTTTCATTAAAGTGGTCCATAACTGCCTGTTTGGAGATGCCACGAAGCAAACTTCCAGCAGACTGAAGAACCTCTGCTTTCAGTAAAGTGGTCCATAACTGCTGAAGCATGTCAGCGCACATGCAGTGCTTCAATTCCACCTGCCCCCTTCAGTAGCACACGTACACTTGGATTTTGTGATACGACACTTAAACAACTAATGTAGTTGTGCGAGGAAATAGTAATAAAGCCATAAGTCTTTGTTGTGGCCTCTGCAGCATTAACATTACTGCAGCAGAAAGCAGAGATCACTTTTCTGGTTATGGGAGAAATAAAACTCTTGCCAAAATTGCGTGCCATAGACGAACGACACAAAACACTTATGAAACGTGAGATTCTTCTTTTTTTTTAAATGCATTTTAGAACACATTCTCCCACTAATGTCTTCCAGAAACATACAGGACAACTTTGCTGCAGCTTAATAAGCCATTCCATGGCTCCGTGCTTTTTGTATTTCGACACGCTTTCCCAGATGCCACTCTCAGCTGGAGGAGATGGACTGTTTCTACATTTAGCAAACAAAAATGTAAACAGTCTGCAGTTTAACAAACTAACACCATGTCATGAACTAGAGGTCTTCCCTTCCTCTCCTGCCTCTCCAAGCAAGCATTTCAATTGGCCTCTAAGCAAGTATTTAAACTTCTTCAAAGGCAATATTGCCAAAAATGAAATCGAAGTGGCTTTCATTCTATCTTCATACCTACTAGCTATTAAACATGGAAACATCCTGGAATTTATTAACTGCCAGGCAGTCCTATTGTCATTTCACTCCCACAAGAATCTGTTTCGTTTTTCGAATCTCAAAGAACAGTGTAAAAAAAAAAAAAAAGACACATTTTGTATAGCAAAAGTGTGCGTATGTTGTTTAAAACATTCATAACAAATGTAGGAAAATATATAATTGATATATATATAATATATAAATATCACAGTTAGTTGATATATTAAAATTATCTTGCTAAGAGCCATGAGGTCAGATGGCCAGAGTTTTCCAGAAAGCTGGTACAGGAACAAATAGATGCACATTCTGGGTACATAAAACAGACTCTCCTGCAAACAGTGGAGTGCTGCCTGGTGTCACATACAACCCAGTTCACGTGATGCAACCACTCAGGTCTCATCCACCAACACTGGAACCGAAGCCAACCCTGGGTAGTTACGCTACGTAGTACATTTTCACTTAGGTTTTACCAATGAGTGTTTATATCCAGAGGTACACAGCTGTGTATTCAGACACAGAGAGGATCCACACCACAACAAACACAAAAGACAGAAGCTAAGAGTGATCTGGCTCTTTCAAATGCAGCCCATCAAGGCACCCCTGGATTTTGAAGGGTGCCAGTCAGAATCTTTCTGTTGACTTTAATCAGAGCTTTTACTCCTCCCGGTTCAGTGAGCAGAGGCAGCTGTTTGCCATCCAAGAGCAAATGCCTTACCCGATTCTTCCTGAAGTGTTAGGAATAAGAAAACTGCATGAGGTGTTTTTGTTTCAGTGGCCAAAATCCTCATTCTGCATAATTTGTATGGCTAGAAGTTATGGCTCACATATCACTTCTGGTTCGTGGTGTCTCTCTCCTTTCCCCATGTCACCTGGGGTACAGAAAGCATAGAGGTCTGGTACAAACTGCCAATACAGAGAGTCCAGCTGAGCTCCTGCTAAGCGGGGTTGCCCCTGGAGCTGGACTCTTCCCGGGCTGCAGCTTTCCCCTGTCGAAGCAGCTCCAGGATTTTCTTCCCCAAACATCCCCATGCCTGTATGGTCTTTGCTGCCTTCGCCAGCGTTGTTTTCTGGTTCTGTTCAATCCTCTTTAGGGAATTTTGGTACTACAAAGAGGGAATTTTGGTGGTGTTAATGATTCTAGCAGCAGTGCCGGGGCTGCAGCAAGTGGGATGCCAGACAGTGCAAACTTCATTGCACCTTACCCGCTGCTGTTAAGAAGCCCCAAGAAGGGCTACTGCGGTAAAAAAAGTAGTGGCAGACAAAAGGCAACTTGGTAAAAAGGAATGAGAGAAACACTCCTGGCACCCCAGCACATTGCTTTGACCCAAGAATAACCAAGGTTGAGGCTGGCTGGAAATCTGTGGTATTATTATGCTGACTATTGCAGGCTCAGGACATTATCCTATTTGCCCTCCACAAAGCTTCCCATGAAGAAAGAAAACGGTGGCTGAGATAATGCTGGTTTATAGCAGAAAACCACCGTCAAACAGAGAGAGACTGGCTGCACTTCCTTCTGTGCAAACTATGTACTCGCCTGTACTGACCTCTAAAATATAAGAGGGCAAGGTAGTGCTTGCCATGGAAAGAAATGTTTCCAATCCAGAGAATATTAATTCTTTACTTTGGCCAATATATTGTTTTGCTCTTATTTCCTAATTTGTCTTGAATTTGAAAGGTGATTGTGAGCTACAAGGATGCATCCAGGTTTTCAAACGACTTCAGCTTAGATAATAATGTGTAAAATATAGCTGAAAGAGGAAAGCACCACAAAAAGAAAATTTTGAAAGTACTGCACTCTTTGTAACTGATAAAAAAGAAAATCTAACACACGGCAGACAAATCCGCATGGTATGTGATGATGGTACGTGTCTTCCTCGTGTTACTCTGGTTTTGATTCATTCTAAGTGCACTGAAATTAGTGAAAGTCTTTTCATGGGCACTGGGCTGGGACCACACTGATATCATCAGGATGGAAAAAGTAACAATCTATTATTGCAAGCAGGGTACTCTGGTGAAAAATATTGGTACTGCTTTCATTATATTAACATTTCCCAATAATCTTTCTCACCTGTTTTTGTTGCCTCTTCTGCTTGACTGTACCTCCCCTTCCAACTATTGCATCTGCCAAAGGGTAACCACTGAACTTCTGACAGTCCTAACCCTGGAAAAAAAAAACCCCAATTTTTAGTGGTACTTGTCATTGCAGAGAGTGGAAATCAAGGGCCATCGGGATTCGTCGCATATGGCTTAGTAGTCACATAGCATTTTGCACATCTATTCACCCTGGCTAAAGAGATAAATCAGTAGCACAGAGATGTGTGTTACAGCTTCCAGACTTATTCTGCTAACGCATGGCTAATAGACCACGTCCTGGAGCAAAGTCTTTCTTTGGGGAATATGAACACCCTTCTGCTTAAATATCGTGAAGATTTGGACAAAGAATTATTCCATGTGTAAACAAAGCCTGCTGCTTATTTAAGAACACTTTTAAAAAGCTTAATGTGTATCAATCTTAGGGAAGAATGATCAAGAACAACATATTTCTCGGGGTGAAAAGGGAGCTGCTCTAATACTTATTCAGCATCATTCTTTATTGACACTATCAGGTTTCAACAACTGACTAGGAGCTGTGGGTTTAGCACCCTTTAAGCATAAAAGCATCAGTGCCACACTATTTTAAGACATCTCAAAGGATGCCCAGAAACACAAAGCTCATTTCTTAATCTATGAAGACATAATTGAGAGTAGGCTGAGCTAGATGCAGAGAAATATGAAACAACCATATAAAGGCAAAGAAAGTCTATTGTAATCACTGGCTGAGTTAAATCTGTGTTTGTAAGAAGCGTGTCAACCCAGCCAACAGAAGTTGGCAGCTATGAGTCTGCAGCTAGTCTTTCCAAAGGAAGGCCAAATAAAAATGAGTCTGTTTATTCTGGCATTGAGACACTCTTACCCCAGCTGAAAGCTCAGCTATCTTTGTCCTAAGTGCAGAATTATCTTCATTCTACTCAGTGCATTATCATTCCTTTCAGATACGTATACATTCTTAAAAGAAATAATAATTTGCACCCAGAGGTAATGTTTTTGAGGAAGGTTAATTCTGGTTAGGTTACCTGACTGCTCTGCAAGCAACAGGGCACCTTCTGCAGCTCTCCACTGTCTGGTATCCTTCAGTATCCAAGGTTTTTACTAAAAGCCTATGTTGTTCCCATTTTTCATATGGGTAACCTGAAGAGATTATCTGATTTACTATAGGGTCAATCATTTTCAATCTTGTTGCAGCCTCATTTGAGAAAATTGTCAACATACCATAATTGCCATTTAAAGGCTATCAGCTTTCAAAACAGAGTGATAATGAAGCATGCTGATGTTTACAAGAGTAATGTCACGCACAAACTATGTAGCTCAGGGAATAAGTTGGCTGTACAAAACACAGAAGCAAAATAATCATGTTTACCTGATTAGCGAGAGATCTGTGGCTGCCTCCATTTATGCAGGTGTTATCTGGAGGAGCTACCTGGGCGCTGCAATGAGATGGGGCTTTGGGAAAGGCTACAGGAGAGTGGCTGGAGTGTCACCGCGGTTGGGATGGATCCCTGGGGAAGGGACAGAGCTGAAGGGGCCCCTCTGCGCTACCCAGGGTGGGAGGGTGCTGCTGCGTGGGTTCTGCGGGTGGCTGGGGGTGACACCTGAATAAGGAGCTATGGGTCTGCTCACCAGCTAAAGAGGAGCTGGAGCAGGTCAGTGGGATGCTGGTGAGGCTGCCTAAACCTGGGTTAGCATCAGCTGTGGTCCCACCGGCTGCAGCTCAGTGTCCCCGGGCTCGGGTGGGCTGCTGCTGCATCTCCCAGCTAGCAGGGAGGGGTAGTGTGGAGCCACCGAGCCCTGCCCAGAGCCACACTTCACGTTCAACACATCCTGTCCCCTCCCTGTGCCCCGCTGGGCTGTGCCTGGGTGCCAGCTGCTGCTTGCTCTAGGTCACACAGAAGCCCTGGTTCAGAGCCAGATGCCGAGTCCAGATCTACGGAGCTTCAGGCCAGTGCCTTCATCACAAAACCCCTTCATTTCCCACGAAATAGCTCGCACTTACTCTCCGAGGTGTCCGTATGTCTGTGAACAGAAAAAAAGAACATGAAAAAAAAAGAAACGTAAAAAATCTAATTACTTCTTTATGGAAAAAACCTCACAGAATACAAAAAGGAAGCCAGAATTTTATAGAAATAGAGTCCCACAGAAATTATAATAAGAAGTCTGCAGAATTTTATCAAGTGTTATTACTTGTTCTTTTCATCCAGACCTGAATTCCGACTAGAGAGTTCTGCAGCAAGCCTGGAAAGTTATAAAGCATTAAATTATCATTTGGACCTTACATAAAGATTGCACAGGAACTGATTTCCTTCTGCAAATCAGGAATTTCATACTTGAATGAGAGCACACTCACCTTTAGCAGAGTTCACTATTATTGTTATAATTGAATAATTCTATGAAACATAATATTTCGCTACCTTTACTTCAGTGAAGTACTACAAGATGGCAAAGATTATTACCTTTATATCTCTAGATGTTTGCCCATTAAACACACCTTGCAACATTGTTTTTCCCAGGATACCCGAGTAACTGATATACCATGTCATGTGAATGCACATCGTCACACTAAGTTCACACAAACATATTTTTTGCTCATAGCATGACAGGAGTTAAATTCAGAGCTAGATTTGTATCTCACTCATATAATACCTGTAGTATTATATATATCAGTACAGTATATATAATACCAGTAGACAGTAACCAACTGTCATCCCAAAATACCAGTGAAATAGCCTACTAGGTGGGTTTTAAAGAAATAGGTGCTTTACCAGCTTTGGTTGGCATTCCCACGTACAGCATGTGGTCGCTGGGAGGACGGATTTTGGCATCTCAGGATTTGCTGCAGCGCTCTGCCAGGGACTCCTCTCCCGGGGCAGACAGACACACAAAAGGTATCGGGGCCTGAGTCCCAAGTACGGTACCGGTTTGAAAATCGTATTATCCAGAGGTATTATGCATGTATCAGTTTTGAATTTCACCTCTGCATTAACTGACTTTCCCCCAGAGCACGTACCCTGCCAGGAAGATATATTTTCATTACCTTGCTGTTTGATTTTTATAATACTAATCCTGAGGCAAGCTTGAAGAACCAGAACAGAGGTTAGATGCCCATCTGGGTTTTGCAGAAAGTTTGTGGAGGTTTCAAAAGAGCTTAGGAAAGGAGAATTTAGCATCAGATACAGAGCTTTCAGATCAGATTTATTAGCAAGTCTGCGACGATGACCGGCCTTAGGAAAACAGGACAGGCCTCGCTAATGAAATCCTCGCATAGTTCTTGCTCTGTCCGAGACCTTACGATTTGCCTGAAATGCTGCCGCTCGCCAGAGGCGGCTCAAGACGCTGACGCTTGGCTCTTCGGCAAGGAATTGGCAGCGGAGGGACGAGCAGGCTCTTAGGATGCGCCGTGGCTGAGGTGGCAGCTTGACTGTTTCCACGCGGTCAGTTGTTCGGTGGTTATTTTCCTGGCGCCCGAGAGCCGGCTCGTGCATTCTGCCGAGTCCTGTGATCACCCGCGGCCTCACTGAGCCGGTGACAACGCAGGACTTGGGAACGCACAGGGAAAGAAAATGCTATTTTACCTCGTCTGCCGCTTCCCCCTCGTTTGCTGAGGAGGCCCCGCTGCTGCAAGAAGGAAAAGCCCGGAGAGCAGGCTCGCCCAAAGACACTTCGCTCACCGGGGGCTCAGGAGAGCTGCTGTCGGAGCCAAGGCCTAATGCGAACCCAAATTCACGGAGTCAGAAATTTTAGGTAAAAAGAACCTAAAATCTGGTTTGTTTCATTTCTTTCCCCATCTCTTTATAAAGTGTTGCGCTAGCCTTTCAGAGAAGCATCTGCAATAGGCCGTGGCAGCGGGAATTTTGGGAAGGTGCTTCAAGAAAAGCCTGGAACAGCATTTTCGCGTGTGTCACAGAGCAGGTTACCGAGAGGGCCGGCCGATAGCCTTGGCGCGGGAGGTCATTCCTTCAGCTGCAGGTCCGAGCCAGCTCACACGCTGGCTTTGGCTCCATCCTGCAGCGGGACGGTGGGTCACCTCAGTCCCTTCTCCCGGCCGTTGCTGCCCGAAGAGCCGGAGGAGCAGCGCTGCCCCGGGAGCGAGCCCGGGGTGAGGAGCGAAGGTGCAGCCCTCCGCCGGGAGAAGGCTCCTG
>NW_010564183.1:0-5118 GCF_000687285.1 Phaethon lepturus | reverse complement strand
CGGCGGGGCCAGCGGAGGCTGAGCCCACCAACCCATCTTCATGTGGTGGGTGCCAGCGGTGCCAGGGTACTCTGCACTATCAACAGTCTCATCTCCATTGCCCAAATCCCAATGTTAAGGGGAATTGCGACTGTGTTTCAAGAATGCATTAATTATGCTTAAAAGGTGGGGTAATTAGGTGGTGAATTGGTCTTAGATAAGGGAAAAGAAAACATTTAATAGTGATTAAAAAACATATAATGCAAGACAGGGTATGTTTCTGTAGATTAAATCCTCTTGAGTTTTTAAGCACAGATTAATTTTTTTCTTTTCGTCTTAACTGTCTTAACTTTGCTCTTTGAGCAAACACTCCACATTAGAATGAGGAGTTAATGTGGAAATAAAAGCCTTGGGCAGATTCTTGCTCGGCGTGAACTTGCATCTTTGGGATGGAGGATGGCTCTGCTTGTTCAAAGAGCTGTCTTTCTGCTAACACTGAGAATCACAGCTTTTGGTGCTGACGATACACATGACCTAAGCAAGGTCCTCACATGAACTCCATGTCATCCTACAACAGCATTTCTTGCCTTGGGCAGAGTCAAAAAGTTCTTCAATGAGTTTAGAGGACAGCAAGAAAACACCTAATCTCCTATCAAAAAGGGGGGAAAAAAGAGCAACAAAGTGATGAGTGGACAAACAAACTATTTCAGAATAAATAAAACCAAAATATACTGGAGCAGTAGTTGTCTTTGTGTTAGAAGTATTTAAAAAATATGACTTTGATGAAGTTGAAGGTGATACGTTATACAAGCCCATGTTGAGATACCAATTACACATCCCTGCAGAAACTGCAAAGGCTACACATTCTGGACGTTGATTTACTTTATTAATTCAGCCTGATCATTCAAAACCTTAAACATTCAAAGGTAGTCAACGGTTTTGGAAGATAGCGTTGGTATGGAAGTTACTGCCTGCGGATTAGCGACTGGGTCGGTACACTCTGCAGCGGCCGCATCCTCAGGGTAATTGCGCAGAAGACAGTGATGCACAGATCGTGTTAGGAAATGGTCAAACTCACCTCAGGCAGAATTTAATCTGGAGCTAGGGAAATTCTATGAGAAAGTGATTAGGTACAATTGAGCCCAAACATAGCACTGGAGCCGCTAATTTATGGTACTACTAATTCTTACTGAAAAGGATGTATGTAAAAAAGTTTAAATATATGCTACATAAATACCAATGGGAAATAGGCACACAACTGCTCACGCTGTTTTTCTTTTTTCTGTTTTGTTGATTTTTCTCCTTAGTACATTCAGAACCACAGTGTTCCTGAGGCTGATTATGATCCGCCCCTTCAGACTGGAGAGATATAAGAACATTTCAATCTATTTCACTTGTCTTGACAAAAAATCAGTTCATTAAAGAATGAGAGGTCTCTTGAAAAAGATGCATAATATTCAGCGTAGTAGTACTTCAAGGCAGGAGGGAAAACCTCCAGGAACACTATTTACCTTCTGATACCTGAAAACAAACACCTTCTCAATTGGAACTGAGGGTATTTGTGTTTCAAGGGTATTCCAAGTAATTTAATAATAAAGCAATTTAGTAATATTCAGAGGGGATAACAGCTTTATGTGTTTCTGGCGTGCTCTATGCTTTGGTTATAAACACTCACAAAACATCCAAGATTGGTGAAGGGGGAAAATATTAGAAATTAAAGCTTCAAGAATGCCTTTTCATTGTGTAGATTGCAATTCGATACACAAAGTTATGATTTTCATAAATGAGGAAAGAATGAATGATCAAGTTGTTAATTCTGGGAAACATATTTTGTAAACTAGTGAGCATAAGAATAGTTGTATTAAAGTCTTTGCCAATCAGATTGTCAAATTTTTGCAGTCAAAACTCGAGTTCTATATTGACAGCATTTTTACAAGTTGGCAAATATGGGATTCATCCAAAGCCTGCTGAAATCAGTGAGCGTTTTCATGGGCTTGAGTAAGGACTTTAACACGATATGCTTCATAATGCAAATGACACAGTGTTCTCAACACCTCTCTCTGCAAAACTGCTTGAAGCTTTATAATTGAAATGGATTATTTTCACCTTAGAAAGGATGTTAAAAAATTCAAAGTTTCATGGAGACTCGAAATGCGTATTTTTCAATGCAGTATTCTTCAAAACTGTCTGTACTTCATTTATCTGAATTAAAAAAAAACAGCTAATGGTAGAACAGAGAACCAGAAGTCAGAAAACCCAGGTTGGGTTCAATCCCATATGTGATTTTGTGCAAAATGCTCTGTTCTTCTGTAATGAAAATAATTGCAAAATGCCATAGGCATGCTGTTCTCCAGCACTTGAAGTGCAAAGGTTTTCCTACTAACAAAACCTTCAAAAAACGTACATCAAACTGAACATTTAAACTTCTTTAATTATCTGCAATCCAGAAATGAGTTTTGCAGAAGAAAGGGCCTAGAAAGCATTCATAAGCATCCATTGGCTGGTATGGCTTCTGAAAACACCCACTAAAAAATTACATTTACAAACCTCTCCATATGCTACAGGAGCAGAAATTTTAGGATGCCTTAAATGGCACTTGTTCACACAGAATTACTACACACACTGCGGGATATGGACTGGGATACTGAAAAGTAGCAGTAAGAATTGGCGATAAGGTCTCTTGCTCTCACACAAGAAAACGTTTGCAAATAAATTGGCGTCAGGAAATAAACCCCACACCCGATGTGGAAGGCAACCGAGTCTGGGACTCAGAGGTTCCCTGCTTGGTCCTCGTAGTAGCTGTCCAGCTCGGAGCCTGACTCTACACCAGTCCTCCCCAGAGAAAATAATCCCTTCGATGGTTCAGAGGCCAGGCAAGGCCTTCTTCAGAGGTTTAAGATGTTATATAAATAGCTAAGTACAGCCCAAGGAATATAGCGTTGATATTACCAGAAAACATGTCATTTTCTGAGTTTGATAATAAAAAAGAAGGTAGTGCTATCCAATAACTGAACAATTTACCATGATGGCTTTCACAGTATTCTCTGTATTTTCAGCCAGTAAGGTCTTTCTGGCTTGTTATTGTTGCACATTGCTCGGGAAAATTTCATACTGAGACATGAAGAATGATGGTAGTTTAGTGATCAGACTTACCACACTTTGCAGAATGCTTTCCCATTGCCAGCCCCTTCTGTCCTCCTCCCGGGTCACGCCTGCCCTGCGAGCAGGAGGGAGGGTGTCAGGCAGGACTCCTGAGCGTGATTAACATTTTGGTTTGGCCAGCACACCAAAACATTTTCAGAAAAAAAAAAAAGATTGAGATCAAATCAAGAGCAAAGTGCAGTGGGGGCTATTTTAGATTCCTGAAGTGAGGAAGCAGAAGGACCCGGTTCACACTGAATCAGAAACGAAGCTTTTACGCCACTTGCAGATGTTTAACAAGCACAGAAGTTAAAAGCTGGGGCTCATACAGCATTCATGACAGTGGGAGAACACAGCTCGCTCCGACCGACTTGGTGCGCTCACCTTGAGCACGAGAGGACCACGCTCCCTCTGCCTGATGCAAAGCATGGATTTAGGAGCTCATGGGCTACGGGCGGCACAAGTTCACATGCTGCCCTTGGAAGCTTGAATGCCAATTCCCCCCATCACCGGTAAATGCTCTGACCATCTGGGTGTTGAAGGGAAAGGATGGAAGGGCATGACACCTCCCATACTTTGTAAACCAAGCTGCAGGGGGAAATTACTTAGATTACTCATTAACTTTTATCAGCAGTTTTGGATCAAACAAAACCTCAGGTAGGCTCTGAAGGCACAAGGGAGGACTGCTGTCCTTTTGGATAGCTTTAAGTATGCAAACCTTGTAGCTGTATTTTACGGATGCTCTATTTATCAAATATAATTTCTGATGTACTTTATCCTGCTGCAGAAATCAGACCATTGGCTATAAAATGAAGTCATTAGTGAAATAAGCACTTACACTCCTGGCTAGATCTAATACTGAAGTTAGAGACTGGTTACAAACTAGAACATTGCCCTGAAGTTACCTCTTGTTTTTAACTCTCTTCAGCCAAAGCCATCCTGTGCTCTGCTTGCAAGCAGTCTGGGAACCCCACCAATAAAACCAACAAAACAAAACAAAAAAAATCCAAAAAACCCCACCCTTTAATACCCAAAAATAAATAAATAAAACTTTTTTCATTATATGCAAGTTGCCAGTGTGTGGTTTGGTTTTCTGTGGTTCTCCCTTCACAAGCTGCTAATGCTAAAAAAAGTAGTTGAGGGAGACTGGAAAGGCTGTTAACCAGTTTTACAAGATACAGTGGACTTACAATGCCCAGCATGTACCATATATGATAAGATGATGCGAGACATCTTTATTTAGCTGCTTGGCACTAGTAAGAAGGTCTGATCTAAGCAGTAACGTTTCCATATTCTTTTTATATCACCGATTTTAGGTTTGACAAGCTATGGGAAAAAATTCATTGCTATTACTGACTAACAAAAAGCTCTAAGATAATGTTTTGTCTTTTAATCTGCTGTAATTAAGACGAATGAAAGTATGATATCAACATTACTCATTTCCAAAACTGCCTTGACTTCAAAAAGCTTGAAGAGTCACCAACCACGTGGCTGACATCTTGGTAGTAGTATCTGATCCATCCAAAACACAAGAATCTCTTGCTTCAACGTTTTTCTCCTTTGACCCCCGAGTTGAAAAGACACTGGGGTACAAATCGAGTGAGGTCATCACAGAGATCCCTACATGCACCTAATTAAAAAAAGAGTATCATTGCAGAAATTTAGCATATCAGGATTTTGCCTTTACGACATTCTCAGGACAGCTGTATGTCCACATACTAAAAAGCATGAATAAATGAACCCTAAAAAAGGCAGATAGATTCCCCCCTCCCCCCAGTTATTTTCTTCAAAAATAAATGACTGGAATTTGATCTACTAGTCCCATCAATTTGGCAATAAACCTACGTTTCAAATTTCTTTGTTCACCTCCACTTAGTTGCTAGCAAGACTCATTAGAACAAGGATGGGAAATCAACCCATAGAATAGAGAGGAAAGATACTCAGAGCTTCAGCTGGGATCAAGCCTTCATCGACTGGCTGACATTAACACATGGTAAC
>NW_010564182.1:0-856 GCF_000687285.1 Phaethon lepturus | reverse complement strand
AGCGTACCCCCCTTGATGAGCACGACTGGCAAGCTGGCTACAACAGATGAAGAGAAGGATGAGGTACTCAATGACTTCTTTGCCTCAGTCTTCACTGGCAGTGTCTCTTCCCACACCTCTCCAGGGAATGGTCTTCAAGACAGGGACTGGAGGAACAAAGTCCCTCCTGTTGTAAGAAGTGGGGACTGGAGGAGCAAAGTCCCTCCCGCTGCAAGAGAAGATCTGACTCAAGACCACCTGAGGAACCTGAACGTACACAAGTCTGTGGGACCTGACGAGATGCGTCCCAGAGTCCTGAGGGAATTGGCTGATGCAGTTGCCAAGCCACTCTACATGATATTTGAAAAGTCCTGGCAGTCAGGTGAAGTCCCTGGAGACTGGAAAAAGGGAAACATTGCGCCCATTTTTAAAAAGGGCAGCAAGGAGGACCCTGGGAACCCGTCAGCCTCCCCTCTGTGCCTGGAAAGATCCTGGAAGAGATCCTCCTAGAAGCTACGCTAATGCACACAGAGGAGCAAGTCCTGCCTGACCAACCTAGTGGCCTTCTATGATGGAATGACCACATCAGTGGACAAGGGAAGAGTTACACATGTTGTCTATCTGAACTTCTCTAAGGCCTTTGACACGGTCCCCCACAACATCCTTCTCTCTAAATTGAAGAGATATGGATTTCATCCGTGGACTGTTGGGTGGATGAGTAACTGGTTGGATGCTCACACCCAGAGGGTAGTGGTCAATGGCTCAATGTCCAGATGGAGATCAGTGATGAGTGGTGTCCCTCAGGGGTCCGTGCGGGGACCAGGACTCTTCAATATCATCATCAAAGACACAGGCTGTGAGATCCAGTGCACCCTCA
>NW_010564181.1:77494-85835 GCF_000687285.1 Phaethon lepturus | reverse complement strand
TTGGCCTTGTTGAACTTCATGAGGTTCAGGCCCAGTTCTCAAGCCTGTCAAGGTCCCTCCAGATCGCACCCTGTCCCTTCAGTGTGTTGACCGCACCAGACAGCTTGGTGGTCTTGGCGAACTTGCTGAGAGCGCACTCAATCCCACTGTCCGCGTCACCGACAAGAATGTTAAATGGGTTAATATATGTTAGCATGTTAAACATGTTAAAAAATATATTAAAATCACATATGTAATATTTTATATAAAATTCAAAATATAAAACTCTAAATGTAAAATATATAAAAGCAGTATAGAAGACTAGAAAGATTGTATTTTGATAGCATGAAATCTCTGTCTAATCCATCTAGAGTGAAGTCTAGGTCCGAAGCACAAGCAAATCACAGGAAGTACAATGTTCCTCTTGCACCGCTTTCAATACGCAGCTCTAGCAGCCCGAGCCTGAGTGTTCAGGTTAAACTGTAGTGACAAATTTCAGTGAATGTTTTCCTGCAGAGCTGACAATAGGAAGAAGGTGCAGATGAGATTTTGTGCCTAGTTTGTTAAGCTTGAGAGAGGAAAAAACTGTGAGAAAGAACTTCTTTCTAAGAGTGCCAAACAATATTTATGAGATGTTGCAGATCAGGGAAGGATCATGAAAATGAGGAACCAGAGGAAAACAGAATAGAGACCTGACTTACAGAGTATGGTCGGAGACTGTCTTCAGAGGAGGAGAAGGTGACACTGGGTTATAAGCTTAATGATAAATGGGTGAGGGGACTTAGAGGGCATGAGCCCTGTGTCACGCTCCATTTCCACCATGTCAAACAGGATTTGTTTGATTTGAAGAAGGCAACTGGGTGACAATGTCAGAGAAATGGAGTGGAGAGGCATGGGAAGGGGCAGGAGGTGAGGGCAGATTTTGGCGTGGCTGTCACTATCTTGGTTGGTGAAGCCAGTGAATGGAGTATGTGGCTGAAAGGTGAGGGTCATAAAATGAAAAAAATCAAGAAAGTAATTTTTTTGTGGAGGTAAGAAAGCAAAAGGCATTTAGGGAGGAGGAGGTTACCGATTGCTTCTGAGACAGGCACGATAGGGAAGGATGGACTGGAGAAAGATTTTGCTGCAAGACCCAGCTGGGGTCACTACTGGTCTTTTTGGAGAGTGGTCCACTTGGAGCATGAGGGGCCTGGGTGAGAGAGCGACTCAGGAGTGATGAGAATGAAAAAATAAAGATGATATTGGCAATAGACAGCATGGTCAAGGATCCCAAAAGTAAGAGGACAGTAAGAGGTGGAGAGGAAATCGCAATGGCATAATTAAGATTTTGTATGAAGGGAAGAAAAGCAAGAATTATTTTAATAACTGGCATTGAATTAAACTTCATTAAGTTTCTTTTATGCTGGACAACAGGATAAAATGAAACTGGAAGAAATTCAGTCTAAGCATCAGGTCAAAACGTGTTTTGAGAAAATTGTCAAAAAAGTTTCCTATGAGAAGTTTGTGAAGCAGCGTCACTGGAGAATTTCAAACTGATCCCAACAGTGTGGACACAGAGATTTAAGAAATGATCCTGCACTGAGAAGGGGAGTAAACAAGAAATCTGATCCTAACTGCTCACTGGTCCAACAAGCTTTTAGTATTTGCATTTATCATACTTCAGTTTCACAAGTCCATGAAATACTTGTAAATTGTATTTCTACTATTATACACACTTACTCGAAATTTCTCAGTAGCTTTTGGAAAACATCACTGTTTTTTTTCTTGAGTGTTTGATATTGAAAACGCAAATTGTTTTGCTTTTAGATGAGTCACAAGGAATGTTCCCTTGCTGTTTGCTTGTACATCTTAGACTCCTGTTTGTGTCACGGGTATTTACATTTACAAACTCAGAACTTGCTCTCTGTTTCTTTGATGAAATATTCAGGGAGAGTCACATGCCCCTCCTTTGTAGATGGCCATCAGCAAAGACTACCTTGTAGTGTAACACCCCCTTTAATAGCTAAATTTGACCGTATGTCAGTGTAAACGATCAGATGAACAAATACATCAGTTTTGGCAAGTAAGAAAACATCACAGGTGAAAAAATATCCACTAAACACTAAACTCTGTAATGATCTCCCTGCGCGTAGCTGGGAACCAGAAAATTTGTACAGGTTGCATGTGTGTTCTCGCGGCAGCCCAAATGCTGGTGGTGAGGTTGTATTGGTAAGCAATTAGTTTGCTGAAGTTATTGTGGGTTGCATTGGGAAATCACACTGAGATGCAAAAGTCTGAGCCTGCGATGTGCTGCTCCTTTGCAGCGCAACTCGATCTGCTTTCCGTGAAGGTCGTAAACGTTCACCGCATCCGGGGATGAAGCTTCTCTCACACCCTCTGCGGCGCCGTTCGCGTTGGCGACGCAGAAGGAGCGAGAAAGACCACGTCCTGGCCGCGGCGGGATAGCTCCCGGGAGTTGCTGATTGCTCCTTCATCTTAAATCAATCCGTCGCCAACGGACGGTACTTGTTTGACGTTAAATAAGATACAAAATGAGGCCACCGAGGGCAGATCATGGCCTGCGCTGCGCTCAGCTGATGTGGTAAATGCCCTTATCAGCAACAGCCCCCCCCCTTCAGACCTTTATTTGCAGTGCCCGCAAGCGACTCTCTCTTCTAATACTGCAAATAAAGTCATGGAATTTCAATAAATAATTCAGCCCCGGATCTGATTTCAGGTTCAGCATTAACTTTCAGCACCTGGCTGCTGTTATTATTTGTTAGTCTGATGCGCTGCTTAGAGGCATGGAAATTTGGCTGCAATTCATCAACATTTGCAGAATATACTGTAGGACCAGATTGCTCTCCCTGGCTTAGAGATTTTTAACAGACATCCAAATTCCAGATGTGCACAGATTTCGTTCTTACAAGAAAAACTGCATGCAGGCTTCTGGTGCTGTAATGGGAACTGGAGCGCTGCATAGAGCTTGCTTTGGAGAAACGACTCCTGTATTTGCACCTGATCTCTACTAGAAACAGGAATAATTTGACTATAATTTGCATTGCCTGTGACACCTTTTGACAATGATCTATCTCCCATGTTATTTTCTGCAGCTTTCCTGGGGGAATGAATTTTTTACATATTTAATCAGCTCTCAGGATATAGAATCATCAATATTTGAAACAATTATAATTGGCGCTTTGTGAATAGCTAAACCAGATTAAACCCCAGATTCTTTCTCCAGAACCCATAAAACCGCTTGTGGTTTTAATCCCTTATTAGAAAGAAAATAGTGAATCCAAAATATGACTCCGCTGTAACTGTCGGTGGAATATTTGTCATTAGTGGGAATATTTGGTATGAATATTGGCTGTTACAGAATTAGATCAAGTGTATTAGAGTATAGTCCATTAATAGCTGTGTCACCAAAAGGCCAAAAGCAGAATATGACTCTATAGGCATAGGCTTCCGAACTGTAGGAGCTGCATATTCTGTATGTGCAGAGCATGAACAGCCATCCAGCACGAACATGTTGCGGGACAAGTTTATTTGTCTTAAAAAAGGATTTGTGGCTTTCTTGTTCAACATCCTTACCTCTTCCTATGAGATGCACCGATATAGCCGAGATAACCAAGCAGTAGCTCATGCTTGAGCATCTCTATTGACTTTTACTAAAATTTTTGAAGATTTTCTGAGTACTGCTGTCACCTCACTCTCCAGATCCTGTGACTAAGGTTCCTTCCACCAGTTGAACTCACATACAGCAATGGAACTTATAGAAAAGCTGCAAATACTGCAATTAAGTGTATCTAAGTGATGGGGTAAATTAGTTACCTTTAGCAAAATCCTACAAACGGGATGTTTGTGGTCGATTTCCATGGGAGTGAGAACTTCACTCTGCAATGCAAACAAACACCACTAGAGGGGAATTTACTACCACTCTATGTCTAGCATAAGTCTATCCTGAGAAACCTTTCAAAACATATGTTCCGATTCAACCGCAAGATGTTGGCTACAGACTGAGTGAAATCTATGGTTTGTATTATGCAAAAGGTCAGGAAAGATTATTATAATTGTCCCTTCTGGCCATTAAACCTATGAGTGGAATTCTGGTCCCGTCAAAGTCACGGGCAAAATTCCCATTGACTTCAGCAGGGCCAGACTTCATCCTGCGCAGGTCAGAGGAAAGCAGAAGTCTGTGCCACCAAGCATCTAGCACTGACAGCAAGAACAGCTTTGTTGTCAGAGGCACTAATATATACTCTTAGAAAGGATTTTAAAACATCCTATACAGCCTCTCTGCTCTGCAGCAGGATGAAATAAATCAAGACCAGTTTTACCAACTTTTATTTTCTTTTGACTTCTTCAAAGCCCCCACTAATGCAGATTACACAACCTCCTTAGAAAGCCTGCTTTGTGTTTCATTATTCCTGTAATTACACTGGATTTTTTTTCGCCTAAAGCTTTATTGTTGCAAATTAAGCAAAATACTTAATCCTGCCCTCTGTGGGCATGAACAACAATGGATCATCATCCTCTTTGTAAAACAGTCTTCTACATGCTTAAGGACTGTTATGTAGTGGTAGAACATAGCATATACATCGCATTAGCTTGTTGCTGTTGCTTGTAGATGCATATGCTGATGATTCATATTGTTTGTGACTTACGTAAAACCTCCTTCGCTTCATCCTCACAACCTCACCAGTTATTCCCCATCCTGCATTTGTACATTAGATTTTGTTCTTCTTACATCTTATACCTTGAGGTTCACTTTCCTAAATTTCATTTAAGTGATTTCAGCCACTTTGTTCCAACTTCTTAGCTTCACTTTGGAGACTACTCCTCTCCTGGGAAATACCAATAACCTCTTCGAGCTTGTTGCTATCAGGAAATTTTGTAGGGTTCTGTCTATTCCTTCCTCCATTTTGCTAATGGAAACATTAAATATGACTTATCTTGTAGTAGACCTTTATGGTACCTCTATTTATTTGTTATGTGTTGCCAGACTAAGAGAAAACTTGATTATTGCTACTCTGTAAGTATTTTTTCAACGACTCATACAAGCACGTGGCAGAGATTTCATACAGATCCTATTTGTCTACTTTGCTTATGAAAATACGGTCTAGAGCTTATTTCTGAAACCTTACAGAAATTAGATTCTAGATATCTGCTGCTTCCTTCCTATCCTGGATACCCTATGCTGGGTACCCTGTCAGAGAACAAAATTTGATTGATTTAATGTCATTTGCTCCTGATAAGTCCTTATGGTCTTTTCCTATCATCGACTTCACATCTCTACATGTGCTTGTGAGCTTAATGTTTAATGATTTGTTCCAGTATCTTTCTATATGTTAAGCTTATATATCTCTATGTAATTTATTGAGCTCTTTTCTTGTTCTTATGGTGTCTCACTCACAACATATTATTGATGGGTCCCCCAAAAGCAAAGCTCTTAAAAGCTGTTCTCTGTGGTTACGTCCAGTGACTAATGTGTGTACACAGGATCCTATGCCATGATAAGTGGTAATTGATGGGAGCTTTACTGGGTTGGAAAAGGCTCCGGAAAATGTGTAAGGGATGATTGTTATTTGTCCATCAAGCCAAGAAAGAAACATATGTATTTCCAGTCTACTGTGTCCAGAAGCACACAATCTTTGTGCATAATCTGCTAACGAGAGCTGTGATGAGAATGGCAATTTTGGGTTTTGAAGAATTTCAAAATTTTGCTTTAAATTGCTCTAAGTCTAAAAAACACATTTTAAGACATCCACAATGTTATTGAACAGCAGCTGTGGCTTTTCTGCATGGAGGGAAACTGAAACAGTCTCAGTAATTTTGAAAGGAAATTCTAGCTGGTGGGTGGGCTGCCAGGCAGCCAGGAGTCCTGTGAGTCCTGGCCGAGCTGCGCGTTGGGACCCCAGGCTCTTACGGCTGCGCGTGGTCCCAGCACCCTGCCCGTCCTCTGGCTGGACTGTGGTGGGTAGCCAAAGACCAGGACTCCAGGCATATTTCCCAGGTGATACGGCCAAAGCTATTGCACATCTCCACCAGGTATTTGTCAAATTCCAAGTGTGCTCCTCAAAAGAATATTCTTCCAAGGGGGATTTTTTTTCAATTGTCATATTAATTTTTTGCCTAGTTGCTCAAGAATCTCACAGTCAGGGATAGTCCCAAAGCAGATCTAGAAAATTCTTAAGACTTTTCAAAACAGCTATTCCTTCTGGGTGGCTCATGGCCTGATTTTCCAAGTGTAGAGGGTTGATATTTGTGAGAAGTCAGCTGCCTTCAAATTTTTTCACAGGATCTAGAACTGCTAGCCACTTTGAAAATATCAGCCTGCATTTACCACCCATCCTTTAGCCAGTATTTTGCTGACATTAAAAGAATCCTTATAAATGTGCTATATGTGGTTTGTCTTTATGATACTGCTGATGTTACTTAATGTAACACGTGCAATGATAAGTAAGGGATCTACAAATATAAATGAGAACAAAATAATTTTTTGGTCCAGGTTGTTGGACCAGTCTGTTGATATTCGTCAAGTCATGGGCCTTTGACTTCTTTAAAGAAGGCAGAAGAGGCGATGGAATAGTGTGAGTCATTTTAACATGCTATCTACCTGTGACCAGTCTGTAGGTTTCTAAATCCAGACTATACATGACTGGATTTCTCAGGGATCTCAAAATTTATTTCAAGGCAAAACATCTTTCATACAGAACATGTGCATTGACCTGAGGCTCTAATAAACCTCTTGAGGAAAACTGAGACTTACTTATACAGGCTGACCACTGTGCGCATACATAGCTATTCTGCCACCAGGACCTCAGCTGATGTGGCAGATGAATCTGCTCTGCACCAGGGGCATGGACCAGCTTGAGTCAACTGATCTTTAACTGTGAACACACCAAGCATCCAATGAAAGGATGAATGAACATCCAGTGAAAGGATTCCTAGGAAGAAGCTGACAGATATGACTCGTCTCTTCTTGCCAATGCTGCCATTCATGTGAATATAAAGGTTGGAAAAATAACAATTTACCAAACCTAAAGAAAGTATTTGTCATAACTACTGATGCCCTTGGGGTCTCCAACCTGCAATTACATCTCCTGAAAATCCTGAATGTCTCAAGCATACAAATACATCTCTCCCAACACTGTTGGGGGTGTTCAGCCTGGGGCAGAGAAGGCGCCGGGGAGACCTTAGTGCAGCTGCCAGGGCTTAAAGGGGGCTTATAAGAAAGATGGGGACAGACTTTTTAGCAGGGCCTGTAGCGACAGGACAAGGGGTAACGGTTTTAAACTAAAAGAGGGCAGATTTAGACTAGATACAAGGAAGAAATTTTTCCCAGTGAGGGTGGTGAAACCCTGGCCCAGGTTGCTCAGAGAGATGGCAGATGTTCCATCCCTGGAAACATCCCAGGTCAGGCTGGACGGGGCTCTGAGCAACCTGCTCTAGTTGAAGATGTCCCTGCTCATTGCAGGGGGGTTGGATTAGATGGCCTTTGAAGGTCCCTTCCAACCCAAACTATTGTATGATTCTATGAAAACTGCAGAGGTCTGAGAAGTGCAACAGCAGCTCCTTGGAGATCCTCAACTCTACTGACGTGCTGCTCAGCAAGTTTGAACTGAGCATAACAAGCCAGCTTCCTTCAAATTGGCTGGCAGTGCAGACCAAGTTAAGCTTATGTGCATCTATAATATATGTCTGTATGTATGCCAGACTTGGACAACATTTTGGCTGGCTCTTGGGGAGCTGGATAAAGAATTTCACCACTTCCTTTTGGTTTTGTTACTACCCTGACAGTCTTTCTAGCAAATGCTCTATTTTTATTTGACGTGTATGCACATGGTCCATTTCTGTGTGTGTGTGCTTAGGAATATATTTCTGCTCTATCTTGCCCTCCCTTGGAAGGCCTTTGCTAAGAGTTTCTCCTAGCAAAATGAAATCTCTGAAAAAGTCCAAAGTTAAAATGCTGCAGAGCAAATTTATTATTGTTGTTATAGGCCCCCTTTCAGGAAAGTACTTAAGTATGTGCTTAAGTCCCATTGAAATCATCAGGACTTACGAACATGCTTAAAGTCAAGCATATACTTCCTCTGAATTGGCATGTATTTCAGCACATGCTTAAATGCTTTCCTGAACCAGAGCCACAGTCAACAAGAGCGTCCTGAGATCCACAGGAGTTGCGCTACAAGATTTACTTCTTACTTGAGACCTACCAGTGCTGCTCTATGAATATATACTTCTTAGCTTGCTTCTCTGTTGGTGGCACTCCAAACAGCTTGCTGGCTTTTGTATTTGGACGAGAAGTTGTGAAAGAAGAGAGACGAGAAACTGGAAAAAAAAAGATCCTTACTAAAGCAATACCTTGGCATGTCTGATC
>NW_010564181.1:57024-77463 GCF_000687285.1 Phaethon lepturus | reverse complement strand
CTACAATGGAGATTTGTGCTATTGTGTGTGTGGTATAATTACTAAGACAGATTTATTTTTTTAATGGCACAATAAATAGGATATTTCCTGGCCTGCTCTGCATTTCGAATAGGATTTTCACCTCCCCTTTGGGTTCTAAGCGTAAGAAGAGTAAGTGTCAAAAGGCAGGCGCTTTCCCAATTTTAAAACACCGAGGGTGTAACCGTGTGTAACGTGAGTCTAGATTTTGATTGTAGGGCTGATGAAATCAAATCCCTCCTTAATCCTTACTGGGAAACACTGAGGTGAATTAGCCTACCTGCTTTTGCTAACTTGTTAAGATCGATTGGAAAAAGAAATGTGTTTTTGTGTCATCAGAAATACCTGCCTACTTTACCACAGAGTACAGGAGAGCATTGGAGCATTGTGCAGAATGGGCTCAATGCAATGAAAAATGAAAAGAGAAGGAGAATAGATAAAACCAAGTGTGTTTTCCTGGAAAAAACACAGTGCTTTCCGATGTGCAACTCTCTCCAGCACTGCCATTTTTAAGCTAGTCATTATTAATGATGGCATATTTCTTTAAAGCTGGTATATTTCTTTAAAGCTGCTCTATTTTGGGAATAACTGGAAATGAAATTTGCCTTTTTCCCTCCCTTAAGGTTATTTAAAATAACATACAGTTTTCTGTGTGCATTGCAGTCACTGTGCATGTACTAGCTGGAGTATTTTTGGAACAAGTTAGGAAGTTTATTCCAGTTATTTCATTTATAGAAAAGTAGTAGCTTGAACTTGAGAAGAGCTCCCTGTTCATGATGTTCAGCTGTGCTGTGCAGTGGTTGGAGGGTCTCACTACTACCACTACTTTACAAAAATATTTGGCACAAGCTCATAAAATCACTGTGACTTTTTTTTTCTCTTCCCCGAAACCCTCTTAATTTTGTTCCTTGGTAATGTGTCAATACATTCCCCACTTGTGCAAACAAATATCTTTAAAGTTTAATTAATTCGTTAAAAATAGCTGAAGTATTTAAGGAGGAGTGCCTTATAAATAATAAAGGAGAACATCTTGTTCATTCTTGCCATTGCTCAGATAGAGGCAAGCAGCTGGTACGACAGTGGGGTTTTCCTGATGTGATTATACTGAGTTCCAGGGCAGGACCTTGCATCAGTTGCTGTGAAGTACCTAAACAGCTGGAGATTAAGTAGAAAAACACCTTCTTTTAGTAGCTAAACTAATAAGGGTAAGTTTGTGTGAAGCAGTGGGAACAGAAAGTGATGTTTCCAAGATGGAGCAAAATAATTCTCTAGGAATTAGGCCCCCACAGATTCCAGGCTTTTCTATTACCGGGGCCCACATTCATCCCACCTACATTCAGACACTCACTGGATTCAGTCGAAGTGAAAGGTGGCCAGGTTGATCTTTTGGATGTACATCATCTTGGCCTTGCCCGCACACGAGACCCTCAGTTAAACTTCAGTGGGATGAACATTGGCCAAAGAATCTCACCCTCAAGTCCATTTCATTCCTCCACAGTCACTCTGGGAAGTCCTTCTCCATAGGGAACAGGAGGGACTGCCCATCTGCAGGGAGAAGGTGGCTCTGGAATCCTTTCATAGCTTTGGGTCTTATAGCTCACTTTAAAAACTCTGTGTCATTTATCCTAGTGCCCACAAAGCCTCAAGTCTATCCCTAGTTGTGATCATTAAATCAGAAATATCTGGTGTTACTGGCAGGGAGAGCGCATATATCACCAACTTGCTCCTTTTTGTAAGTGGTTGATCACTTTTGCTGTGCTTCAGGGAAGCGACGTCAGAAAGCTTTTGTGCTCATTTATGAATAACAGCAGGGATAAATGGTGTTTCTCCAGCTTGTCAATTATTTGTTCTTTTCTTTCCATCAACTGTTTGAGTTCTTGATCCTGATGAAGGTATTATTTAATTCCTGCATTTTTGAGCCCTTAACCTTGGACAGATACATAATAGACTTGTATTTAGGCACTACTGGGGTGCTTTAAGCAAGCTGTTTTCCTTTGAAGCTAAGAGTGACTAAGCCTGGGAAGATCTCTGTTCTTCCTCATCTCCTCCTGGTAGTTAATAGACTTCACAAGGGATCTTAAGACACTCTGATAAACCTTTGAAGTTATTACCTACTAAGGTTTTGCTCTTTCTGAGTGCTGAACATTGAATTACTGACTGCTGTTAGAAGCAATGAGAAAGGATTCACAAAATTGACAGAGCCTTGCCTATAATTTCTGCAGAAAAAGAGCTGAATTTAATGGATAAATTGTGTTGCTGGGGAGATTTTGATTCTGTTCCCTCCTCTGTCACCAGTTTGCCTTGTGATTTGTGGTAGCGTTTTCAGTTATGCCAGTCACATGAGATCAAAACCCATGAGTCAGACTCCACCCAAATCATGAGCCTGGCTTCCAGATCCAGGAGCTTTGAACAGAGATCATACCGTACTTTTTCTTTAGTTTATCTTTCGTTTCTGGAATTTCCTCTGTCTATTCCCAGTGTGTCTCTAGCAATTAATGTTTCCCACCCTTTTGGAAGTGTTGGGAAGATATTTTGACCATTTGGGGCTGTTGGAGGCCTCGTTTGACCTCCACAATTAATTTTATTTTTGGTGTCTAAGTGAATCTTATTTCTTTCAGACTCTGCTTCTTTCTTCCATCCCCAGTGACTTCTGCATCCCTTAACCTCATATGACCCATCGTTTCTGTGTCTTCATTATCATTCGTCTACTTTGTTCCCCCAATAATCCTCTCTGGTTTTGAGAGGTTTTTTCACCATTGCCTTACAGGACAGAGAACATGTAAAAAGATGCAGATCTGGGTAACCCTTAACCTTTGTATGAGAATATGTAATTGGAGAGAGCGGGGAAATGGTTTTCCTCAGTCTCTTTCCTGAAAAAGGTGAAATTGTCATTTGCAGCACAAGAAGTGGGTGATGAGGACAGGCAGGAGATTGCCTCCATGCAGGGTAGAGACCTGCAGGAGGGCTGGAGCTTTGCATGTGAGACAAGACCTCTTTGCTCGCAAGGTATTTGTAGGTCTTGGCAAACCAGGGTTTTACACTCACTTTGAGGGGAGTCAGGTGAAGAGTGAATCAGACGCAGTGGAGGTATAAGCCAAAGTAAATCCAGAGAAGGTAAGATGAGAATCAGCCTTTCTGTCTGTACTCTTTTGCCCTTTAATTCAGTCATTGATCTGTTTTTCTTCAAATTTTAGGTTTGTAATACGTTGTTTGTAATACATTGTTTGTCGACTCAGTTACCCAACCCATTTATGAGGGATATAATTATGACTGAGATGGTGAAAAAGCCAAAGGGAAATTTGGTGTTGTATCACTATTTTCTCCAATAGCATTTGCCTCTTTTCAGGAAGGGTAGGAAGTTAAAAGTTCTTCGTTTATCAAGCCAAAGCCAAAACAACAAATTAGACTTTGTAGTAATTATTGCATGCAATATGGTGGAGCCTGGTATTCCCATGGCAACATTGTCATTGTTTTGCCATGAAATTTGCAGAACAGAGCTAATTATCTAATTAATAAAATTTTGCAAAAGCAGGCTATTCACACCTCAGGCAGATGGGAAAATGCATCTTCTCTTGCTCATCCTCATGCCATCCCTCTCTTTGACCCACATGGTTTGCTGGTTCTTGCGTATGCCATGTGCCAGGCATATTGCAGATCTATAATTTCAGGTAAAAGTGCAGCCAAACTGTACCCCCATATCCAAATACCTCTACAATCTGAGTGTTTGAAACTTAATCTGAACCCAGAGAAAAACTCTTTACATAGCCCTAAACTTTATGATGGGTTGCCTCCAAGCCTTGAATCCATACTCTCTCCATATTTTGGTGGGTGGGAAATCTGGAATTTGTTTTTAAACCCAGAATCATCAAAAGCTGCGTTCAAGACTTGAGAAAGATTCATGACACCTACCAGAACATCTTTCAGCTAAACATTTCACATGCAAGGCCTGAGTGTGTAGCAACTGGTCAAAATGTTTCTAGTTGCGCCGTGAATGTTTCATAGAACTACAATAGTTAGAAGTGATTCCTTCTTTAAGACAGAGAAATGCTACCTCACAGCTTGAATATTAAGAAGATAAAATTAATGAGAGCAAACAGAGTACTATAATATTTTCTCCAAAGGAAAAGGGCATGTATTTGCTTAGCTCTTTCATCAGCCGTTTTCGGACACACACTGTGTGCATAAAATACAGTTATGCAACCCATGTGGGTCAACAACGGAAGGTTGGTTGCTTCACCAGGATTATAAGAATCTTTTAAACACAATGGTACCACAAATTAAAATGGAAATCTATCAAAACCATTATCGTCCTGAAAGCTTTGGCCACAAGCATAATTATTGTAGAAGGATGTTGTCCTTGGACGCAGCTTTGGCTCAGTTCAGCTAGTGTTATTTGTATCCCTCCATGGCTCAAAGTCAGAATTTGCATGGCTAAGGACCATAAATTTTTAGAGGAAAAAATAGACTGTTTCCTCAATGCTAACACTAGCAGTTTTTTAATTGTTTTCTAGTGGTTTGTAGGCAACTCATTAGGTACTAGAGATAGGAGCAGACTGAATGCGTTGGCTGAAATCTGCCTTAAACCTTAGAAGGATTTGCATGGAGATTTCTGTCTGGATCTAGCTGTTTGTGTCTGGGGCTGTTGCTTTACTGCATGTGGATAAGAATGAGTCAATGTCCAGAGTGCTTGGGTTTGAATCTAGATCTGAAAGTCCACATTTTGGGTAGTAAAACAGTGAAGCAGATCTCGAGCTGATACAAGCTGCAGTCCACAACTTAAATAGAGCTGAAAACCTATCCTGAGTTTTCTATCACATCCATGAAGCAGGTAGTCCTGTACGGATGAGAGTAATTGAAAGAATATACAGTCTCCTGGATGTTGCTTGCCATCAGCAAGGGGCACAATCTCCTTCACCCGGAGCTGCCCTCAGGAGAGGCACCAGGTTGCCTTCTCAAGCTCCTCACAAAGGCTGAATCCTGGACTATCTCCATTCTTGTGTTGATGATAAAGTATATTAAATTACAGGCACTGTCAGTTATTTTTAAATGGATTCTTTTTCTTTCAACATCCAATTTTCCATCTCGAGGGAGGTAAGTGACTAACAAGTCTGAAATCTATTTTTCCTCTCTTTCCATCCCTTAGGCTGGTATAGATGGAGAAAGCATTGGGAACTGCCCATTCTCCCAGCGTCTCTTCATGATCTTGTGGCTCAAAGGAGTTGTGTTCAATGTCACCACTGTTGACCTGAAAAGGTAAAAATTGTTCAGTTTAATTGAAAATAGTTATATGATCCAGTGTTTGCCCTGTAGAAAGGCCCCACCGAGTTCAATCAGATTTGTGTCTGGCCTAGAGAGTCTGTGGTGCACAACAAAATAGTTGGGATTCAGCTTTGGTTGTTTTTTTTTTTTTCACTTGTGGAATGTTTTTATATTAAACAGGGTGCTTGGGGTAGTTTCAAAGTCTTCTAACCACAAGTTACAGAAAAAAAAGAAGGGCAAACAACTGATTTTGTAGGAACTATAAATATCTGTGCAACTACCTGACCATAAATATTAGTGATTTCATGACTTTTTCTCTGCAGAAAGCCAGCTGACCTACACAATCTGGCTCCTGGGACCCACCCACCTTTCTTGACTTTCAATGGAGAAGTCAAGACAGATGTTAACAAGATTGAGGAATTCTTGGAAGAGACTCTTGCACCTCCAAAGTAAGAACTTGGGATTTTTTCAGTCAATATTCCATTTCCTAGGAATGAAAGATGTCCTAAGAGGAGTTCCTAAAAAGCACTCCCTCCTACAATCTTTACTTACATATTTATTTACGAAACTTGCTGGCTTCAGTGAGATGACTTCCATGTGTGAAGGTTACTTGCATGACTAATAACTGCAGAATGTTTTCTCTGTACACATTTAAGGATGCCCTTGTATGCAGAATTAAGGAGACCAAATTTTTGTAGGGGTCTGGTGTCCACATTTTACAACGCTAAAAATAACTTGGAATAGATGCCGAGAATTGCAACAGAAAATATCTATGCCAGAAAAGCATTTTACAGCAAAAAACTGGAGATTTCTGACCTGTATGGTATATTAGACAGGTTGGAAGGGGAACTAATTACAGAGTACAAGAGGCTCTGTAGGCAGAAAAGTACTCATTATTCTAGTCAAGAAATGACAAGAGCCCATGGCTGTAAGTTATAAACAAACTAATTCAGATTAGAAATAAGGCACAGATTTTTTCAGTACGAATGATTAACCATTGGAACAAGCTACCAAGGAAAGGTTTAGATTCACCAGATATGCCTCAGTTAGTCAAGTGTTTTGGACTTAAGGATAATGGGAAAAAAAATGTTGGCTTGTGATTTGGACCTTAAAATCTATGAATCAATGAATACTGGCTTCGTTCCTTATGGAGTGTTTTACCTCCAAGTGAATCAGCAGCTATAGGCCAGTCCTGAGGCAAAAGATCAGATATTTAAATTTTCTATACTCTGGTCCAAGACCCCTGAAATCAGCAGGAGTCATTAGTTTGTGTTGGTCTTTCAAATCGATATATTCCTTTGCACCAGATGTCTATAAAAAACAATTCAGAGACCGAAAACCTTATATTCCTTCACCTGGGTAATACTAACATGCCTTGCTGTTACATTCTGGAGTACATTTTGAGCGTAGAAAATTAGACACGACTGCCATTCATAGTAGAGAGAGCTGTCTGCCAAACCCCTCTGCATCTTTCTGGGAATTCATGCTTCCATCTGATTTAAGGCCACTGTATCTTGGATCGTGGTAACAGAAAGCACCAGTGAAATTACCTTGGTCATGAAGGCTTACTTGTGTAACTATCCCAACGCCTGCTTTGACAGACACAGGTATTATTAAGAGTGACTTGCCAAGCTGTTGCTTTGAGGTAAATGACAGCGTTAATTGCAGTTACTCGTACAGAGGGGTTTTTTCTTTCTTCTTGTAAATTGTATATGCAATCGTCACACAAGATGTTACCCTCCCCCTGCTTCTCCCTGTTCAGGTACCCCAAGTTGGCCGCTAAGCACCGGGAATCAAACACTGCTGGAATAGATATCTTCTCCAAATTTTCTGCATACATCAAAAATACCAAGCAGCAGGATAATGCTGGTGAGTAGGATCATTACCAAATGTGCCAGAGAGTTTATGTGTTTAGAAGTGGAATAAAGTTACCATTCTCCTACCATTTTATTGTAAAGTCTGTTCATATGAGATCAGGTACCGCTTCTGATCCACTTGAGATGGTTGGTTCAGTGGACTCAGTTGGCACAAATGAATTAACTACATTTGTACTAGTAAAAAAAACAGGCCACAGAGTGCTTAGTAGCCCCTTTACCATGACATGGCTCCTGTCCATACACCCTGGCTTCCTCAGATTCCAGTACAGGCTCCCATACTGCTTCCTGGAAGTGGCTGCTGGCCCGTGCAACTTCCTCTACTCTGCCCAGGCACTGCTTAGAAGAGTGTGTGTTGACTGGACCCAAAACTGTGCTACTACTAAAAATTTAGCAGTGAATGCCTGAGTGAGAGCAACCCATGCCCTGACACTTCATAATTTGTTAGATGTGGCCATCAGACTCTTGGCCCACTTATCTCATGATTATGTTATGCTGTTATAGCTAATTTGCTCATATAAACTAATCAAGACATTAAACATAAAGTAATTAAATGAAAGACGTGGCTTTAAGAAATGTAATTGCACTCTGTAAGCTCTAGACTTTCCCTCACAAGTTTGTGTGTCAAAAGAAATGCCCTCCCTGCAGAAGCCGGATGCCATGCGTATTTACATGCATCCTACACTGTCTCCTTAATGAAATTGTTTTTCTTCTCCGCATTCCTTTCCCCTCAGAGAGTCAAGACTTCAGCTAATCTAAGCTCCTCTTGCACCATGAAAGCTAATGGTTTTACATTGCCACATCCCTTGAGATGATCTAGTAGAATATTTGCAGTCACTCACTGATGTACATCTTATCTTACCTTATATTACTAGTTTCACAGACAGAGACCTAAGGCATGTTAAACACCATGCGCTCATATCGTGTAATTCAGAGAAGACTAGACTTTTTCAGGTTCCAGCTCTGCCACAGATTTCATTTGTCTGATTATATTTCATTGCCTGGGGCTGACCCATGAGATGAAAATGGGTAAATGATGATTTATGTCAGATAACAATCTGCTCCCTAATATTTTTGCGTTGTTAACAGAAGGAAATAATTATAGTGCTTCACTTTTCAGGGATGCTAAAAAGTTATTTTTTTGCCTAATGCTAATGGGGTGCTCAGCCAACCTCTGTAGGAAGCTGTAAAAGGAAGATAAATTACGAGCTAGACTAAATAGATGTTACAGTGAAACTAAAATATCTTGGCCATTTACAAGGAATTTTTATGGTCTGCTCCACAACTGTAAATCTTAAATTCAGCTGTGCTGCCCCTTGCATTCTAAAGCAGCCATGGGTGTCTGTCCATATGCATAAACCCAAGGCATCCCTTCCCGGTGACTCTGCAATACGCAAGTCCCTGGACTCACCAGGGCTGGCAGCTCCAGCCGTAGTAAATGGCTGCCCTAGAGGTGTCTGGCCATAACCAGAGCTGGAATTCAAGGTCGGGTATGCGCTACTGAAAGATAAGGAATCTAAGCCCGCAAAGTGCTCGTGATCAGGTCTCCCCCTTTTTACTGGGTGCAGTGTGATTAATGGGAGCTTTCCCTCATTCTGCCTAACAAACTCTTGGTTTAGGTACTCCTGAAAATAAAAGGAAAAGGCTTCCCAATGACAATTGAGCACACCAAAGTTATAGAGAAAATAGGTGTTAAGCTGCAACAGAGCAGCAAGCTTTGTTCCCTGCAAATGTCCTCACTCCATTTTGTTAGCAGGTTCGTGCTCCTTTGATATCCAGACACGTTGCAATCTCTGAACACACTGATCCTCAACTTTCCTCTTTGAAGTAGAGAAAAACTTTTAGCTTGATTCTTTACAGCTGGAGTGCTGCAGTGCAAGGAGAATAGAGCAGGGATGAGCGGAGTATAAGTAATACCTACATGTTCTTTCTATCAAGGGAATAAAGTACCTGAGGACCTCAGAGTCCTTGGGACTACCAGTGCAGACGTATGCCATGTGGGAAGTAGACCTCAATTTCAGCAGGGTAATTGACTTTCAGTTTTCAAGGGCTAAGCAAGAATGGCTTTTCCCCTATCCCAGGGACATTTTACCCACTTTCCTATCCAGTTCATCTGAACCTACAGCAGTTATTCTGAAGGCTGATTTGGATGGCAGATAATGAGTTAATTAAAAGGTACTTGTGTTGGATTTCTTGAGCAGTGAAAGGACTATGCAAAAAGGAAAGGACAGCACCACTGTATATGTATTTCCTAACGAAGCTATTTCTTTTCGACTGATATTTTTAAAAATTGCAAGACCAATCAAAAAGGGATCTGGGGCTTTAGCTGTGATATGATACATATCATTTTGCAGCAGATTCTGATGCATTATCTTTCCTATGTAACAGAAGAAGTAGTTGTATATAGTTCTGTAACAATAAAAAGAATTTTATAAATATAACATGTAATTATTTGGGAGAATGTCCCTTTCCCTGTCTCCATATAAGCAGGTAAGATCCAAAAAGAAGAGAGATTGATGCTTGTGGTTATCTTTAACAGTACCTATACAGCCCAGCTCTCAGATAAAAGCAGTACATGTCTCACAGGCATCCTCTGTATTGGCTCCTAGCTCCAGCAGACTCAAGTGCTTGGGTTAATCTGGAAAGCCACACCAATGACTGGGACATCAGATGCACATGACCAAAATACACAAATAAATAAAAAATAAAATTGAGAACCCAGACCATTATATAAAAAATAGTTTTAATTTATTTTAGTTGGGAATAGGGGAGTGCTGGATACCAAGTAAGCTAAAGCACTAAACATTAGGTTGTTTAAATTATGTTCTCTTAACTTGGGAGTCAGGGAGGTGAATTCACTAATGCACGGGATATCAGGCTAGGAATCTGTAGCATCAGCCTATCTCTAGCTGCGAGAAGTGTGGGTTAGGTGTGATGATATATGATCATTCTTCATAACATACAGGTTTAGCAGAAACCATGCGGTCTGCGTAACATGAGCTCTCACTACAGCCTGTGGCTGTTAGATCTTTGTGGAAAAGTGGCGCGGTTAGGATAATTAATGAGATTTAGGCAGTATGAGGATACTGGATGTGAGAAATAAGAAATAAGAAATGAGAACCTAATGCACGCCAAAGATAAGCCCAAGCTGGTGTTCCTCCCAGGAGGGTTTACAGCCAGGGACATACAACAATTTCAGACTTCAAGTAATGCCATCGCTTGGCTGTGTTGCTGCAGTATTTCCTACCCTGGGAAAGGCGGTGAGATGGCACTGATAACAGAGCCTGTAACCTTTAAGAAGCTTCTTTTTTTTTTTTTTCTTATACCGGAAAAGTTACTGCAGAAAATAAGATTTGTCATTTCTTGGTTTAGTGTGTGTCTGAATCCTTCCATGTAAATGGACATAAGGATCCATATATCTGTTTGTTTCTAAGATTGTGATACCCTCTGCTGGCAAATATGTGAACATATAAAGCAGCTTTACAATCAAGGCTGAAACATCCCTTTACCAAAATAGGTTTCCTTCTATCAAGACAGTTTCCTCTCACAAATGCAACACCGTCAAAAGAGAAGTGTTTCATAGTAACCTATCGATTTTGACAAAGTTTTCATGGCAAAAATCATGTTTTTTCTGGATGAGTTAAAATTACTTTGAAGTAAAATGCTTTAACATTACAGAGAAAAATAGTATTTTTTTTTCTGGATTCATGCAGTACTTCATTAGCCACATGCCATTATGTTTTATGCCTGGCACAGAAGCAGGTGATAACCTTCTTCTGTAAGTCTGTATGGCAATATGTTATTGATCACGATTCATTTACTTACCAAAGGTATTTGGCAGCTAGGCTGCTCTGATTTAATAGTTCCCTGAATTTCTGATTCTTTTTTTCCATCTTTGTTTTCCTAACTTTTCTGTCTTATAATATAAAAACGTTGAAAGGTTTGGAACGGGCTGGCGAGGGCTGTAAGCCCAGAAGCAAACATGCTCATGCCATATCAAAGTCCCACCACTTTTAAGCTTCTTGAAAGGGAAGGAATTGATTCCAGATTCTCAGGATGTGGCAAGCTGTGTTTAAAGAAAGTGTGTGCATTTATTATTTCAAGTCAGTTCAATTACAACGAGCTTGATTCCTTCCACCCCCCGTGTCACTTGATAATTTTATAACGGGCCTCTCTGAAGGAGTCAACTTCTCATCGCGGGATTAGATCCGCGTCTCGCTTCGGTAGCACAACCGGGTTAATCCAGTCCTCCGGCCATTGCCGCCGGGCTTCAGTGCTTGTACTTGAAACGACAAGTGCTCATTCGCACAAGAACAGGAGTCTTGGGAGAGTTCAGTGGCAGTAGTCTTAAAAATTATTTCCTGTATTCCCTTGCTCAAGTTTTCATGGCCAGTTTGAGACCTTTTGGTTGCTTAGTGATTGTTTAATAGCTAGAAGGAGGTCTTGTCTGAGCGCAGGAAAGTAAACCAAGATCTTGTGAGTTTAGTTGGGTTCCTTTGGTTGATGCTGAGCAAGTCACTCAAACTCAGTTACCAGGGTAGCAACAATTTATGTATTCATTGGAGGAAGATGAAATGTAATTAATTGGAATGCTGTGTACATATTCGGTATCCTGCTTATTATTTTTTCTTGCGAGACTCTATACTGCAAACCAAGGGGGCAACCTATACGCCATTCATACCATTAAGCGTCCCACCTAAAATTGTAAGTTCTTTGGCTCATAGAATGAGCCCTTTGATTTCATTTATGAGTTTAAAAAGTTGTTCTTGAATTGAGTTCTTAGGGGGCACCAGCTCCAGTGTGGGTGGGCGCATTCATTAGTGGTACGGAAGGATATTTCACTGTACGGCTCTTCAGAAGGCGCTGAGCCGGGAGACCACCAACATGATTTCATGCAGAGGAATTTCCAGCCGTCTGACCAGAGGATTCTGCTTGTCTGGTTTGGATTTACATCAAGAAGCCAAAAATAAAAGCGCATTTAAATCATTAACCTACATGTGATTAAATGCCATTCACCTCTTTCAGTAGCTACATCATACTCTGTGGTTAAGTGCGCGAGGTGGGAAATGTCTCTCTTCGTGTGCTGTGTATGTATGTATACAGTAAACATTCACACACACGTATAGGGCTGGCATTAAAACTGGTCTACATCCGTTTTACGCTGTGGGGTTGCTCCTGCTGAGGAGAGAGTCAGAGCCACGGTGTAGGTACGTGCACAGGCTGGACGGCGTGCTCTGATCCTTTGTAGAAGCCATCACGCCTTCTTAAGGAGGAAACAGAAAATCAGCACAAAAATAAGCAAAAAAAATCAGTTCACTCCAAAACCCTACATAGAATATTTACAGTAATAACAGCTCTGTGGTGCAGACCCTTCGTGGCACCTGAACTGATGTGTGTAGCCTGGGTAGGAGCTTCTTGATGCTGTGGGTGAGCTCCTCTTGACTTTAACAGAGCAGGTTTAAGAAGCCGTTTCAATGCCCTTGTATCGATGGGGAGTTTCCTGTGGTGGAGATCTTGCAACAGGCTCTAATTCAGGACCAACATAAATGCTTCCTGCTTTTTGCACAGATTTTTTTTTTATATATATGTGTGTGTGTGTGCATATGTCTGTGTATCAACTTGCTGTTAAAATCTTTCCTTCTTCCTTTTTAGTTGCAGAATTTCCCTTTTCCACTACAAAACCCCACACCTGTCCAAGGCCCAGCACAAGCCACAGTTTGTCCTATGCTGTGACAATATTAAGTTTTCTCTGTCATGCAACCAAGGAGGACTAGAAATAATAGCTTTTAAAATAATTTCAGAGAAAAGGACTTGCTTTGTGATAGGCTTTTTAGCTATGGAACGTGTCAGGATGACAGATCTTTAACTGTGGCATTTTGAAGCACAAAAAAAGCTGCTTCAGAACATTTTAAACAAGTTTTTATGGCTCCCTCTGAGCTGAGTACTGTTGGGCTCGCGGTAGCTGAAGTGCCTGGCAGCTTTACAAAACCAGCCCTAATATAAAAAATACCCAGTCTTTAAAACATATGTAAAATAGCTTTTCTGCAACATTTGTGGCACATAAAGTACCAAATACATGTTGGTGAGTGCGATATAAAGCTTTTATTGCCATTCGTTTGGGATGACCCATAATAACTCACTCATGATATGTTAATACAACTGTTCTCCACTCTGTCTCTTTATAAAAACACACATATAAAGACCACTAAAACAGTGGTGGTAGCTGTGTGCTAACTTGTTAAGTAGTGGGCAAGTTGCATTTATCATCCATCCCCAATTGCTTTTATCTGCTTTCTGCCCAGTAATCAAAGGCTGATTCTTAAATGCTTCAGAAACAGCAGTTTGCAAAATAAGTTTGCTTGAGAAATAACTTTTTGAAAGTTCTCCTCAAAATCATGCTGGCTGGAGGCCCAGAGCCATCGATAATTTGTCTGGTACCAGTGACAGCTTTAAGGACCAGTATCTTTTGACCTGCCAAAACTAAGAACTGAGATTTTTATGTCATTGGAAGGAAGAGGTTTTCAGTTTTCTAAAACGATAACAAAACATCATCTTAATCTCAGAAACGTGTACTTTACCAGGGAATATTCCTAAACTTTCCTATCTTTTTTTTTTTTCTTCTTCTAAGAACTTGCTAATTAAGGCATGAAGATTTCCCAATGGAAATATGAAAAATACTATTTGAAAACAATACCAAACTAAACCTAAGATTCTGTGTAAGTCCAGATGCGATCAGACTGCAAGCCCTCCAAGGCATGGACTTGGTATGCCTGAGTAGTAGTTTTAGACGCAGCCATTCTGGGAACACTAAATATTTGCAATTAATGTACTAGCAGACATAGTTTTCTGACACATCTGTGCTGAAGTATCTTTGACTCCACAACGTACCATAGGGAGGGAGAGAAGAAATTAAAGAATATGTATATCTATACAAATTCAAGACTCAGATATGCAAAACCCTGAAAAGCTGTTGACAACGTTTACTGAAGTCAATGAGGTTAACGATATGCTCAAATTAAGGCACGTTCTCAAGTCTTTGCTGAATTAGCCAGGCCTAGACTAAAATACTTGCTGCTCTTCTTTAAGAGGGAATTATTTCCCCTGTGTGTTTGCATATTCCTCCAAGTGCTGCTGGCTTTACTGGGATGCTTTGTTCTGTTTCCCAGCTGAACTCCCATGCTCGCACACAGGAGCAGTAGCGCAGCTGGAAGTGGATTAGAGCAAGCTGGTGGCAGCAGTCCTGGGAGGAATTAAGCGCCTCGCTGCTAGAATGGGAGGCCTAAATTACATTATTATTTAGAATTGAGTTTTAACTTCATTGCTTTATGGTTTCGCACTGGTGGGTAACTCCCCTTGTTGCGATACACTTGATACATCTTAAGTATGTTCCCCACAGCGAGGGCTTAGATGAAGTTATGGCTTTACTCAGTAAAATGTCCGAATCTTATGCGAGCAAATATTCAGATTTAAGCATCCAACTGGTCTTATTATCCCAAGAGGATTGTTCACAGGCTTATATTTAGCAATTGTAGAGCAAGCTATCACATGATAGAAAACCCAGTGACTGGCTCCTGGACATGAGTTTGCAAAACTGTTGGTGACTTCAAAGGAAGAAGGATTGGCCCAGAATCTGTTTTTCCCGAAACATATTCTGTGTTTTATGCATGCAAATGTTCTTCATAAAACAACAGGGAGGAGAAGAATGAGAGGTAACTGAAAATCAGTGTTGCTAATTTTCTTTATTAGATCAGATGTTAAATAGTTGACCTTTAGCTTGAAAACAATGCTGGGAATAAAGTGACTAAATGGGCATTGGAGACATAATTATTTTCTAAATATTCATCTGATTGCAGAAAAAAAAAATCAGAATTTCATGGAGTTTGAGGCCAGAAGGAACTTTGGTTTATTTACTACAATCTCCTACAAATGACTTCTCATTTCATCCTTTAGAATGTAAGTCACTTTGCATCAGAGCATAGGAGAAACAAGAGTCTTCAATGCACAGTGCCCCTCTAAGGGGCAGTGGGAGGAATTTACTGGATGATAGATGCCCAGCTGACGGCAATAGCTGGTCACTGTCCTGCACTGCAGAGGAAAGTGAATCATGGTGATCCAGACAGTCAAAGCTGAAAAACAAATATTTCCTGGACCTTAGCCTGGAATCAGGATTACTCTGAAACATGTGAGGAAGGCATCTAGTCAGCAAGACTTTCTGCACCACTCCAAGGCATTGGTCCAACTGTTACCATCTCTAGAAGAGAATGACCAGATGGCCATGGATAAGCCCCATAATACATCTGATTAATTGCATATTGAGAGAAAAGATACTGTGATCTTTCCAAGCATTTTAAGTTTTGAAGTATGAGATTTAATTACAGTCATTGTCTTAATGTTGAGTAGCAAATTCTTTGTGACATTGAGGGTGGTGCAGGCAACCTACCTCAGTTCTTGTTCCAAGACCTGAAAGATGGTATTAGGGACTTTAAAGTGCCATGACCTGCCCATGCGACACTATCCTCCTCCAGCCCAGTTTCTCCCATTTCTGCCAGAACTGGATTAAAGCCTGCCTTTTCTTAGTCTCTTTATAAACACCTCGAGAAGTTTACCTCTCCTCCCTCCTTGTTTGTTCCATAAATAGTTCATTGCTTTGACAATGTGGAAACTGAATTTGTCCAACTTCCAACCATTAGGCCTTCTCATGGCTTTGTTAGCAAGGCTGAAGAGCTCCCTCACACTTCCTAGATATTTTGTCTGTGGGTGAGCATCTGTGCATGTTGGCCTCTCAGCCTTCTATCCGATAAGCTGAACAAACAGACTCTTCAAACCTGGTATTTTGAGGCTTGTTTCCAGTCCTTGAGCACCGTATTATTGTTCTCCTTTGACCTCTTGCTTGAGTTTTCAAAGCCTTTTTTAACTGGGAACACCAGAACTGGGAAAAATGTTCTTAATACTTGTTGCAACAGGGCTGTTGCAACAGAAGGAATATGACCTTCCTACTAGTACTTGAAGATTTTTCATACATCCAGACATAATTATAACTCTTTTTGCTTCTGCTTCTTTCAGAACGTTAAGTGGAGGCATAATCACAATGATCCCTAAGTCATTTCATAGGGCTTGAAACAAAATTTTCAAAAGCAGAGAAACAATGGAAAAGAATTAAGATGTGAGTCATCTGCAAATCTTATCATCTCATGTTTTTTTGTATCACAGTAAGAATTTTTGAACACAAAGGACAGAAAATACTGGAAACACTAAAATAAAACAAATTGAGACTGAGATTTTCTAAGTGAACTGAGGGATTTGGGAACTCATTAAGCTTTAAAATTTCATCCTCAGGTGCTGCTAGCTAGGCATTGCTCTGTTTCTCTCTCAGGTGTCTTCACTCCGTTGCTGCTGAAGTTAAATAACGTAGTTGAAATTCGGTGGAGTGCAATGGGGATTTTCCTGGTGTAAACAAAAGCAGACTTTATTCCTCTAGATGCCTGGGACTGAAAGAAATTGATATTAAAGATGGAAGCGCCAACAGCCTGCAGAGGCAAAATCTTTTTGTTTAAACATTAGAACACAAGGGGTCCCCACAGCACTGTCGCTAAAGCCCAGTTGCACTCTACTAGAAGCTAAGTCTACTCCTATTTTAATGCAGAAACATATCGTTAGTTTTTCTTTGTTAGTCCCGGAATCATCTTATTTGCTCTTTGCTAGTAAAACAAAGCTTTACACTACAATTAAACATATAGCATCGTAAAAATCAGGATACTGGAGTGATAATCTGATACGATAAATATGTGGTTTTATAATCTGCAGGGCTTGATGTTTTTTCTTCTTTTTTTTCAGGTTTCTGATGCAAATCAGCTGCTGCTTGTCTGCAGTTGGTTTAGGGACACCTGCACAAAACTAGCATTGCAGAGGTCAGGATTAGGCCCCCGGGGACGTGCTCTAAAAATGATGCTTGTCACTTACATGCTACTACAGAGTTACAATGATTTGTGAAATGCAAGTTAGGTACTGTTCTTCCCGGAGCACTTGTAGGCCAGTAGTTTTACATTCACTTGCTTCCTGCCCGCAGGGTCTCTTGGACTCCTAAGAGACTTCAAAAATGAAACCTTCTTTTGGTGTCTTTTGAACATCTGTGTTTTCTTCTTAAAAAATTTTGAAGGTGCTGCAATTGCATTCTTCATGATAACATAACAAGTATTACATTTATTTCTTGCCTTCACAGTAAAACCTAATAAGAAAAGGGAAGGAAGACACCTGAGTTTTTAGTCTAAAACTAGAAACAAGTCAAAACAAACTTTCTAGGTGCTTGTAAAATAGGTGTTTGATTTTCTTTTTAAAGACGTTATCAATTAACCTGTTTCACTAGGTTTAATTTGGGAGTAGGACAGATGGTATCACAAAAATAGGATGATGCCTCTTCTTTTTGTTATATTTACAGTTTATCCCCCTCAACCTGAAGCATATTTCCATGGCTGGTACATTACTGCTTTTACCAATCTAAAGTTTGTGGCTGAAGAGTGCTATTGTCCTTATTTTGTATATGGGAAGTTGAAAGGCAGAGAATTAAAATTGTTTATATAAGGTGATGTAGAAAAGCTAGGGAAGAAGAGACTCAGGTCTCCGAAATCCAGGTAACATCTTAGCCCTTGGATCATTGTGCTCTGGCTTAGGAAAGGGTACTGGGGAATCAACATACCTTCTGTGGAGATTTTGAGACAGGTCTGTCAAAATATCCCAAGCCTTTGGGAGTGAAGCTTTGATCAATCCACATCATAGAACCATAGAATAGTTTGGGTTGGACCTTTCAAGGTCATCGTGTCCAACCCCTCTGCAATGAGCAGGGACATCTTCAACTAGATCAGAGCCCCGTCCAACCTGACCTGGAATGTTGCCAGGGATGGGGCATCTACCACCTCTCTGGGCAACCTGGGCCAGGGTTTCACCACTCTCATTGGGAAAAATTTCTTCCTTCTATCTAGTCTAAATTTACCCTCTTTTAGTTTAAAACATCTACCCCTTGTGCTATCGCAACAGGCCCTGGTAAAAAGTTTATCCCCAAGTACTGGAAGGCTGCAATAAGGTCTCCCCGGAGCCTTCTCTTCTCCAGGCTGAACAACCTCAACTCTCTCAGCCTGTCCTCACCGCAGAGTTGTTCCAGCCCTCGGATCATTTTGGTGGCCTCCTCTGGCCCCACTCCAACAGGTCCATGTCTCTTCTGTGCTGAGAGCTCCAGGGCTGGACACAGCACTGCAGGTGGGATCTCAAGGGTTTGTAGGTGGGGTGGGAAAGGGAAGAGAGGTGGTAATGGAGGGATCATCTCACCTAAGTTTGTTTTTCTAAAAGTTACACATTAGTCATCCAATAATCCTGGCTTCTGTTGTGATCAATGGAGAAGGACACAAATCCATTTCTAAAGGGCAGTTTGATTTGTCTTAAATTATGGATCTAAAACTGGGTGAAGATCCTCTAGAAAAGCCTGTCTTTCATCACTATCTAGAAAGGAGGCTTAGACAACTAGGTTGGACTAATTCCCTAACACTTAGAAGGCTAAGGTTAGACAAGGTGAATCTTATCCCTAAATAAATCATTAGATCTTTTATGAGTCCAGGTTCCTAAGGTTGCTTTGGGTATTTAACTGCGGTATTTCAGCCCCAAGTTCCTCTGAGTCCTGGCTGGAGTGCTCCTCTCCGTTTCTCTCACTGGACATACACAGAACATATGCGCCAACATATATGGAAAATATGTACCTGTTTGTGCCTGGTCCGGACCATGTCTGAAAGGCAGCGTATGACCAAAGTTGCGTGGCTGGTTGCATGTGTGCACCTGTGTCTGTGCGACGTGTCCTACTCCTGGTGCGTGCCCACCTGAACACTGACCAGGAGTAAAAGATCCCTTTTCAAATCCCAAGTCTGACTGATCTGGAGGATGAATATGAACTCCTGTGCCCTAAGAGAAAACCCTAACCAGGAAAGTGGAGCGGAAGAATAAGAGACACTAATCTATTTCTCTTCTGTGTACACAACTAGGTATTTGTTGATTCATTAATTAAGTAGAAACAGATCTCAGCTTTTCAGCTCAGTTGTACGTGCATTTACCTTTATTGTGGGGATATGCTTAAGTGTCTGTTCCAGTGAATATTGAATTATTTATCTAGAGTGGAACATCTTTAATAGGAGAGGTGACTCACTCCAGAAACTCCCTTTAGCCCAGAGTTAGGCATCTAAATGACGTGGATGCATGGGAGCATACAACCTCCATCCTTCTCCTCTGCATTTCCAATGGCTCTCCTAGTGACTGCCCACTCATTTGCCTTTCAGTATAGATGCTGCTCGGAGCTGGGGATTTTACAAGGCAGAAACATGCTTTGAAAGGATGTTGCAATGCTCAAATTGGCAATGTACTTGCTCTTTTGGGAGTAAGCCCTAATACTTAAGTAACTTTAAAAAAATGGGAAGTATTATCTTACATCACGTAGACGAACTGTGAAATTATATTCAGAGGGTAGGATTCATCTCGCCTAACTTCACCTCCCTGAAAGTTAGGTGTCTAGTCTGAGCTCGTCCTTTAGGCTTCGTCTGCAATTCACGCAGCGAGAAGGGCATGTGTGGAGTGAGTCACACCAAGTTTAAACCAGGTGTCTCAGGCAGTTGGAAGGAATTGCCCTCTGGAGAGGCTTGGTACCTGTGAGCTGAGAGGGAACCTACATAACCAGCTTAGACAAGACACCTGACTTAAATGGCTAAACAGAAGGAACCAAGGCAGCACGCAAATCTCAAGGGTTATATTGAAATCGTAGGGAGGAAGATAAACTGTTCAGTATGTAATACAGTGGCGCGCATATTGCAGTCACAGCTCCTCCATGTGTGAAGGATTAATCTATACAGATTATAGTTACAATACTCTGTTGAGCCTGCCTGAAAAAAATGAGCCGGATGGAGAAAAAAGAGAGTGAAAATATGAATCCTTGGTCTTTAATCAGACTGTCAGACCAGTAGAATGATATTATTTTCTTACCTTAAATTGCTGTTTCTTAGCTGGTTTCCCTCTCCTACCAGAAAACAGTATTGGGTCTCATATAATATCAAACTCTGTGAATCTGGAAGTGATCAGGAAAGGCGGTTTGTTTTTTTAAAGGAAAAATAAATCTCAGATTGTTTGTGTGAGACTGTGAATATTTATGTACTGTTCCCCTTTTCCCTCATTGCATATTTCACCAAGTTCATTTGCGTGTGTTACAGGATAAATCTTACTGGAGGGCAGTGGAAGAAAGCAGTAAAAAGGAAAAGCATCA
>NW_010564181.1:10936-56993 GCF_000687285.1 Phaethon lepturus | reverse complement strand
AGCAGGAATCGTTGTTCATTTTTGTACATGGATCATTGTTTGTTGAACTTGTTTGGGCTTGATAATTAAGAAACTTGCAGTCCTGATGAGGTCAGTCTCAGGTGGCTTCAGATGATGGCTACAAGAACCATTATGTTGCTGGGATCTGATGGCTTTGAATCCTTGTTGTCACTGTGCTTTCAGTCGTATTCACTTGTGAGAAGGGCCACATATATTTTACTTTGGCTTGGAGAAAATATTTTGTGACAAAATGTTTATTTGACAAAAAATGCCATGGGTAGTGTGAGTAACCTGAATTACTGGCAAATGTGGGTTGAACTGGGTGAATAATGACTTCTTTTGAAAAGTTAAACTATTTTCTTTTAAACTTTTTGAAACAAAAGATTATTATCTTTTTAATTTGGAAATGACATGTTAATTTTGAATATTACCAACGTTTTAAAAGTGATGTGAAAATGATCGAATGTCTAGGCACGATTTACTTAACCAGCCATCCCAAAACACAGCTTTCTTTTTGTTTTTCTGTTTGTTTGGAAATCTTATGTTATTTTGCTTTAAGTTTGTTTAAAAAATTGAACTAGTTTTGCTCTCTTTTAATGTAAATCAGATAGTTTTTTATGTTCAATTTGGCCAAAAAATCAATTATTCTTATTGCCCTTATTGTGCCCGCTATGTTTTGCATCTCTTCCCATAATAACTATCAAGTAAAATCCTCATCCTGCAAATGGTTCTACTCAGACACATGAAATAAGAGTCACCTCACCTAATTTTAGCTATTTTAAATTTAGGTAGCCAGTCTGCCTCTTCTCAAAAGAGGGAGAAAGAGAGGCTCCTCTGGTGGTAATTCCACTTTTCCTAACCTACTATTTTAGGATGGAATGATTTGCCTTCCAGTGGCTCCTTCAGGCCACAGAGATTGGCTTTTATGTGCTTTGTCTGCTTTGCTATTTCTCCTTGTCCCAGCATTAAACAAGGAAGGAAATATTTGGAGTTCAAGGAAGGGAAGAAGAGTCCTTGTCTGACCTCTGCAAATGCTGTGGGCGTGGGCAGTCTGAATCAGTTTTACTTTTTCCAAACCGTTTTTCTTTTACTACTTTCTAGTTACTTTCCATTTTGCTTCAGCCTTATTTGACCCACAGAAAATAGAGATGGAAATGACCGATGACGATGGAAGTTTTATGGCTGGTATTATTTAGGAGGTCAGATTAACTGATTATAATAGTCCCTTTTGGCTTTAAAAGCTGCTGGAGAAATCCTAATCCTACTGAAGTCAACAGCAAAACTTCCATGGGGTTCAATATGGCCAGAATTTCACCTTGAGTACCTAGTAACGAATCTTTGTCATTTGGCCCTCCCCTTGACTTGCAGGATTGCTCCATGCATTAAATTTTCCAATGTTTTGTTTAGTTGTGGTATGAGTACTTCAAGACACAAGGATTTCTCTTTGTCCTAGTTGCACAGGCTAATAGTTTAAGGAAGTTTTTGCTTGAAGAGTTGAATAACAGAGCCAAAGTCTATTCTTGGTTGAACTGGAGTAAATATGGAATAGCTTGTTGACAATGCGGAGTTACTCCTCTTTTATGTCAGTGTAACCAAGAGCACAATTTTGCCAATTATTAACTTTTGTTACATTATTTGTATTTCTGTGCGTGTCAGGATTTGTTAATCTCATTGTTCAACATCGAGTAACCTTTTGCTGAAAACAGAACGTCATTGTGAATTAGGTATCATCAGCTAAACTGAACCTCACCCTGTGCATTTGACAGATGGTAATACATTCATTAAGTGTTCTGTGGTTGCTTTGAGGTTGGAAAGTGCTATTTTTCTGGCTACTAACTCAGGATTCTTAAGTAAAGTTGTATAAAACCATGGTTTTGAAGGGAGAAGGAAAATCACAAAGATTGTGTAGATTTTTTTTATTAATAAAATTGTTTACTATTGGTGGGATGATACAGTAGGACTGTAAGTTGTCTTTAGCTGCATAAGTAGCCCAGAACAGAGTAGTGAAGGGTGAGAGATGGTTCCACCGTAGATTTTGTATATACACAGGAAGAACTTCCTGGAATTCAAAGTTACATTAAATACATCACTGTGGAGGAAATATAATGCTGGTGCCTTTATGCTTTTTGATTTCACTATCCAGAAAGATGGTTTCTATGAGTTCAGACATTGCAGCTGTTACAAGGGTAACCTGATGACAGGGCTCTTCTCACAGAGCTGGTCGCATTTGGTATCTCTAAGTCCATACTTAAACTCTGCAGAGTGGGGAAGAAATTGGAGGTAGAAATTTCAAAAGCAGCACAGAGGCACATTTTCAGGCATAGAACAGAATCATAGAATCATTTAGCTTGGAAAAGACCTTTAAGATCATTGAGTCCAGCTGTTAACCTAACACTGCCAAGTCCACTGCTGAAACATATGCCTAAGCACCACATCTACAAGTCTTTTAAAAACCTGCAGGGATGGTGACTCAACTGCTTCCCTGGACAGCCTGCTCCAATGCTTGACAGCCCTTTTAGTTAAGAAATTTTTCCTAATAACCAATCTAAACCTCCCCTGGTGCAACTTGAGGCCATTTCCTCTTGTTTTGTTGCTTGTTACTTGTGAGAAGAGACCAACACCCACCTCGCTACAACCTCCTTTCAGGTAGCTGTAGAGTGATAAGGTCTTCCCTCAGACTCCTCTTCTCCAGGCTGAACAACCCCAGTTCCCTCAGCTGCTTCTCATCAGACTTGTTCTCCAGCCCCCTCACCAGCTTCGTTGCCCTTCTCTGGACACACTCCAGCACCTCAATGTCCTTCTTGTAGTGAGGGGCCCAACACTGAACACAGGATTCAAGGTGCACCTCATCAGTGCTGTGTCCAGGGTCCAGGGGCACGATCACTGCCCTAGTCCTGCTGGTCACACTGTGTCTGATACAGGCCAGGACGCTGTTGGCCTTCTTGGCCACCTGGGCACACTGCTGGCTCATGTCCTGCCTGTTGTCAACCAGCACCCCCAGGTCCTTTTCCGCCAGGCAGCTCTCCAGCCACTCCTCCCCAAGCCTGGAGCGTTGCATGGGGTTGTTGCGACCCAAGTGCAGGACCTGATACTCAGCCTTGTTGAACCTCATACAGCTGGCCTTGGCTGATTGATCCAGCCTGTTGAGATCCTTCTGTAGAGCCTTCCAGCTCTCAAGCAGATCAACACTCCCACCCAGCTTGCTGTTGTCTGTAAATTTACCAAGGGTGCACTTGATCCCTTCGTCCAGATCATTGATAAAGATAGTAAACAAGACCAGCCCCAGTACTGAGCCCAGGGGAACACCACTTGTGACTGGCTGCTTCAACACTCCCACCCAGCTTGCTGTTGTCTGTAAATTTACCAAGGGTGCACTTGATCCCTTCGTCCAGATCATTGATAAAGATAGTAAACAAGACCAGCCCCAGTACTGAGCCCAGGGGAACACCACTTGTGACTGGCTGCTACTGGATTTAACTCCATTCACCACAACTCTTTGGGCCCATCCATCCAGCCAATTTTTTACCCACCAAAGACTGTTCCACTTGGTCTTGTAATAGTCAATCCTCCACCCTGACTTTACCAAGAAAATACATAGCTAAGATTAGACACTTCAGGAAAAGTTCTCCACACAGCTGATTTAGGGGTCACCTAAACCAAGTGCAGAAGAGAAGACTCCACTGACTACGGAGGAAGCTCAGGGTGATTAATTCAAACATATTCATTTAATTTACTCACTTCAGGGAGATTAATCCCACCGACTGACTTGCAATGGAGCCTCAGCTGTTATCAGCAAACCTATTTAGTTATTTAATGATGTTTCCAAGAGGCTAAGTTGCCAAGGGAATTAGCTGCTTGGCCACTTCTGAAATTCATCGTGGGTCGTATGTTCACAAATGGGGAATTAGTCACTCTTTAGTTAGTCACATCTTTTAAAATGTCTTCATTTAGTCTAGAGCTGTGACTGGTATTCACAAGACCCCTGCTCTGATGAGTGCTCGTTGTCTGCTATGTTCTCAGTGGAGACAATGTATAGAGTCATCCAGATTTTCATAAAATAGCCACAGTATGAGAGGTTTAGAATTAAATCTTTCTTCTTCTGGGTTTGCTCAGTAATATGAACCCAGACAGCTCTTTCCTCCACAAGAGCCCCGAAAGTTCAGAGCTGTAGGACATTCTGAGGTCGTTATTTCTTGGTCTCTGTTCACATTTTTTCACCTTTCACATAATGCTTAAATATCAACCAGATAAGAGAGAAAATGAGAGAGTTAGTTTTTCTGACTTTTACCTGTAGTGTCAGCCTTCAGTCATAATCCACTGAATGTTGAATTATTTATGGAAAATGAAACAGTTCAAGAGGTGAGCTGTACAAATTACCTGATACTCCACTGGTGGGGTCTCATCTGGAAGATCTGGGCTGACATCACATTGAAAAGGCATTTGAAACTCAGTCTTCCAGTTTCCAGGAAAATGCTCTCCCTATACCACTGGTAAAATCATAACACTTCCCCCACATTTTTTTGTAAGAAAGAAAAAACTGACCTGCTTTCAATACCTCTGTGTTCTAGGAATCACTGTTGAATTCAAACCTAAGGTAGGTTCTCCCACCCATGCCAGCATTAGACACTTGGCTCTCTCTGAGATGTGGGGCTTGGAAGCCTCTTGCTTCAGTATTTTTGGGATTCTTTTACACATCCTCCTGCTTTGACCTTGAGCACCTTCTCAAGGAACCTAGGATTTCAAATCATATAGGTAAAACTGAATGTGTCAGGGCACCTAGAAATTAGGATTTGCAATATAGATACCTGCTTATGGATTTAAAAAAATTACTTGAAAAACATTGTCAGGCTTTAAAAATCTGACCCTGTGCACCTAAACTCCATTTGAAATGGCAGTTTTAGGATCTTAATTCTCTTAGCTTTTCAAAATTCTGTCACTGTTCAGTTGGAAGAAAGGCAGTTCTCCCTTGTTCACTACCCTTCTCTTTTCATGACTGTTCTGAGAGATTTACTAGGATCAGAAGAGTATCGATTAATTAGATGGGGTCGTTAGAGTCACAAGTAGTGGTCCAGTTCTTGACTTTCAGGATATAAGATGGCCCTGACCTTGTGGTGATTACACTGGGAGATCGCAGGGTCCTGTGGGTTCCAGCAGAGCCTGTGAATTAGGTCACAGATGTGTTGAACCCCGAACATACGCTTATTTCTGGCCTAAAGCTGCCGTATGCAAGCGCCAAGTATGAATTCAGATAGATGTTTTTCCCACTGTCACAAATAGGCTTCACTCCAGGCATTGTCTTTGAGACAGCCATGACGCACTTTGATATATCAATGAGAGCAAAAAAAAAAACCCCAACCCTAATCAGTTCCAGAAAACTTACATAAACACATCTCACCTGCTGCTCCCGTCTTCGAACGCACACCTAACTCACCCCATGGGCTAGCGCGAAGCGTCCGACGTCGTGCTGATGCTGGAAACACCACGGAGATGACTCAGAGAACCAACGATCCTACAGGGTGAAGGGGATACTGGAAAATGCTCAGCATTAAGCCAGTTCTCTAAAATCTGAATGTGCAAAATTGAATTATATCACAGTAATTCGATTCCATTGTCTCTAAATGAATTCATTGTAAGAGGACATAGTCTGAGGCTGACCAAGAGAAGGAGAACTGTCTATTCAACAGGTGTTACGGGTCAAACCAAAAAGGGATTGCTAAATCTTTTGAGTGTTGCCACATGGGGGTATATTACATGCTATGCAGTTATTACCCTTCAGCAGAAGTTGTGCGGCGGAGCACAGCTGCAGACGATTAAAGACACCACTGCCAGCATCTGACAGCAGAATGTCAGTGTCAAAATTCAATTTGAATTGATTAAATAAGGGATGGCAACACTTTTGTTTTATGGATGGCAGCACTTCAGTCGCTTTAGATGTTCTGCTTTCAGAAATAAAATTCTTTCCCTCCCTGCTATGTTTGTTGGGGTGTTTTCAGTTGGATCGCAGTCATTTCTCCAGTCAATCAATTAAGCCAGGATTTGCCACTGTGTCTAAGAGTCAGCCACAAAGGAGCTGGTACGGTTCCCTGGCGCTTGGCCAGGAGGCTTCAGTGGGAGCGAGACATCAGGCAGTTTAATCTGACTTCCACCACTGGCACAAGATTTAATAGATGTTAGGGCAGCAGAGCAATCATGTTGCGTGGTGTTCAGCTCCTGCTCTCTCAACGGCCCTGTACGCGTCGCCTTTCTCTCCCTGCCAAAAGCACGGGGCGGCCGGCAGCAGGGCCGGCGGAGCTACCTGTGCCAGCACGCGGCTCTACGCGGGGCCATCGCTGCAGCCTTTTGAAGCTTGTGTTGTGCTCCATAAGTAAATTTATCTCCGTAGGCCTCGTAGTGCTACACCCTCTGAGTAACTTGATGCATTGAGTAGTCTCCCCTAAGTTAAATGGCAGTAAGTTACTCAGAGATATAAGATTTTACAGGATTAGGCCTTAAATGCTGACTCCAGGCCAGATCTGCAGCAGGTATAAATCACTGCAGGTAATTTTCACCAGCTGAAATTCTGGCCCTAAGCCCATGAGTCATGTTGTTATTTTTTCACATTGTAAATTCTTGCTGTTTCTTATTTATATTGCTTTAGCACTTTGGGGCACTTGTCAGGGGCCAGGACCCCATCGTGCTTGTCACCCTTCAGAGATGGAAAAGACCCTTCTTGCCCCAGAGTGTTTACAGTTTAAATAAAATGCAAACCTGCGTACAGTCATTCAGCTTTCTTTAAGTCCATTATTGTGATCAAGTTTTTCTATTAACCTGCTGGTAACACGTAAGAACACAAATTCTGTGCCCGGGTTGATATTTTTAAGTAAAAATTTGCACTCTGCTGTATATTATGTCTAAGTGGCATTTTAAGCTTGGAATTTGTTGGAGCCAGCTACAGTGTGGGACATGGTCTTTTGTAATTGAAGTAAGAGGTCCAAAGTCTCTTCTTCTTTGTGATACCCAATTTGAGACACATCAAAAAGAGAATTTGCATCTAAGTTGAAGTGAGAGGTATCTTAACAGTGTCTGAATGTCTCACCTCTTTTGTGTGGTGTTGTATTTAAATATTGTTATATTACTTTCATTTCAGTTGTAGTGTATCTTCCACCTCCATAAAGCTCTGGTTAACATCTCTGGAATTATTGCTATTGCCTTTAATTACTCTGGAAAGGGTTTAAAAGTAGTAAAACTATAACTTTTTAGGGTTGAAGTAATGCTAGAAAATTCGCCTTCATTACAGTCCTACCTGCCTGCTTGGAAAAATAAGGTAATGGCATACGGATCTCCAATTTGAGGATGGCCTCAACAGACCAGAAGAGTGTAGGTGTTTTATTGGTATATATACTGATAAGCTGTTCTTTCCTTCGATGACCTCTTTCACTGTTTTGTTTTTTTTTTTGTGCTAGTCAGGAGAAGACATGGCACAACAGTTTCCTGCGTCCCCTTTCCCATTGCAGGATGAGCTTTACCCTCAGGCAGACCTTGCTGGGCTACTTTGTCATCCGATTGTGCAGGCGTTGGAGCACAAATTAGCAACAAAGAAATGGTTCTTGGCTTTTTTTCCTAGATATTACCATAGCCATTGACAACGAGTGTTTCTAAATAATTCTTACTCTGCCCTAATCACTTATTTATTGCTTTTGGCAAAGCCCTTGAAAAAGGCTTGGTGAAGGCTCTGAAGAAACTGGATGACTATCTGAGAACCCCTCTGCCAGAGGAGATTGACGCAGACAGCACTGAAGAGGAGAAAGTGTCTAAACGCAAGTTTCTGGATGGAGATGACTTGACTCTTGCTGACTGCAACCTTCTGCCCAAACTCCACGTTGTGAAGGTAAAAGATGTCATGCGATGGTCAAAGCAGCCTTATCTGAGAATGATGTGCCCTGCTCCGACAGCCGTGAGCTAAAGCCAACGTGCATTTCAGCAGAGGCATCTTAAGTCCTAGAAGAGCAGGCTTTGAAATACGCTTTTGCTCCTCAGGATTTCCTATAGGTTAACTTAAGCAACTCTGTATTTAGTACATGGGAAAAATGTCTCATCGCTAATTAGTGGCAAAGACAATATTAAGGTATCCCATCTCTTTATTTTTACCCTGCTGCAAGTAACAGCTTATTTCATATTAATTAGTTTCCATTATTCTTAAGAGAGATGTCAAAACTTTAGTCAGTGCCCACCCATTTGTAACTTAAGAGCAGCAGTCCATCTTTTTCAGGATTATTTGTTCCAGCTGGTATTTCACATAGGGAAGTTAACAAATCAAAGTCACTGCCAAGGTCCAGGATTTAAGACATACAGTGATCACTGGTATAGTGCAAATGGTGTACATCATCTTGAATTCTAAATGTTGCATTTATTTAATCTATCATATTACATGTTTCTTTAGAACAAAGCAAATACCTGGCAGACCTTGGCAAGCAAGAAAGCTAGAATTAAGGCCAAGTCATGCATCTAATTTGGCTCCATGAACCAAAACATAAACTGAGCCTGGAAGCTGACTGCACACATGCAAAAATTAGAAAAAAATAGAAAAAAAAGGTACATAAGTCACCAGGTAAGAAATGTGATAATATCCCCACAAGTTTAACTCTTTCTTTATCTCATCTTCATTGTTGACGTTAGAGTCAGACAAGAATGTGTGGCCCCTTACTGGTTCCTGTCTCCTTGGGATGAAATGAAAGATGTCAAAAGAGAATTAAAATCTTTCTCTGAAAGCATAGCCATAAGATATTGCCTGAAAAGCATTTTATGGATGGAAGAAAAGGGTAAATTATGAAGACTTTTTCATATGATAGAAGATATGTGCTGGAAATCGTGAAAATCTTGAATTAAGTTGCCCAGCAGGTTTTATCTTCCCCATGTGTGTGTGAAGCATCACTGAAGGAAAGAATGCTCATTTAAATGCAATATCGGACAGGATTTGGACTTGCGTATACCAAGTGGATCCTGGTAATAAAAACAAATCACAGTCATTTCTGAGAACATGACTGTCCTAAGAAATCTGAGATGGAAAACAGCTCTACCATGTGCTTTAAAAAATAAAGGGGAACTCTGTGGCACATATGTATGTAATTTATGCCCAGGAACAATTTTATACTGTCAGAAAAATTAGAGATTGGAAGCACTCATTAAATCAGCTAATCCATCCTTTCCTATCAGCTAGTTCATTCTGTCACCACAGGATTATTCTATATGGTATATTCTTACACGAAAACTGAAATATTCCAATCCAGCAAGCTACTTAACAACCAACTAGCTTTAAACACAGATTAGTCCCATTGACTTCAATGGGACTATACAGGTGCTTAAAATTAAGTATGCACTTAACTATTTTCCTGAATAAAGGCCTAAGTGTTTTTAGAAATCGAAAATTTCCCTTGATAGACAATTTCCTAGTCTAACAAGTCTTGAAATAACCATTTTCTCCCCCAGTTTATCCTAATAGTCCTGTTTCTAATGTCTGCCAAATCAGCTTGGTTTCTCAATCATGGTACCACCCTGAATTTTTCCTTTGCATGAACACAGATACAACCTCTCAACAGCTGTAGGTGGTTACATCCTCTGACATCATTGGCCAGGCAAAATATATTACATATATTATAAATAGTAATATAGTATATATAAAATATATATTAAATATATATAATTTTAAACATTAATATAATAATTAAATGTGTTAAACAAAATATAATAATTAATATTAAAGTATGTTATATAGTAATTGTTAACTTTCCCTTCAATCTAGCTTCCTTTTTGTAATTCAGCTAATCAGCTCTTTCTTATTTGGCATTTGAGCTTTAAGAAGTGATGTACGTAAGACCGGTAAAAAACACTAAAGACCACTATGGTAAAATTAATGAGCTCCAGGTGTCATAAAAGTCTTAATTTGGCGATAGTTGCCAGGCTATCGCATTAGAGTGTCCTTAGGCCAAGTAGCATACTTGCAAGTCAGGGGACGACCAACGGTCACTTTTCAGGCTTGTATATTATACGATCCTGATTCTCCAAGTGTTTCTCTCCTTTGCTATTAATTATGTGACAAGAAAGAGCAAGATGCTCTCCAAAAAGACATCTGGAGATATATCAGCAGCAGAATGCTTTTTTCCCCTCTTTTATCTTTGGTTTAGATTGTTGCAAAGAAATACCGCAACTTTGAGTTCCCGACAGAGATGACGGGGCTGTGGCGGTACCTGAAGAACGCGTATGCCAGAGATGAATTCACCAACACCTGTGCGGCAGATAAAGAAATCGAGCAAGCCTACGCAGACGTGGCCAAGCGGCTCAGCAAGTCCTAACTGACCTCAGCGGTGGCTCAATATCTCCTTTTACAGACTCTTCTCCTTGTTGCCTTAAGATATACTTTATCATTATGCTATCTGGTGGGCATCCCTATGACTTTGATCTGTTCAAGTGTATTGGTCAGGGACAAATCTGCTTCTCCCTGGAGAAAAAAGAAGGCAGCTCTAGTGTGGGAGGCCCTTTGAAATTTGAATCTAAGATCTAGTTCAACTAGTATTATTCACAATCAGTATTGGAAATAAGTCCACCTTACTAGTTTCTTGTTTCATGTTGGGGGTATATCACCACCTGAATTCTCTGGAGTTTTAAAAATAGGATATTAGCTGAAATTTCAAGTAAGAGAGTTAGGAACACATAGAACTGGTTCTTCTGCAGGTTTTTTCAAGGATGCTTTTTCTCCCAGTGTTATTGAGATCCTTGAGGCAGGAGCAAAATAAGAGAGAGACAGAGGAGGAAAAAAGGAGTTTGACCCTAAAGGAGAAATGCTTTTAGCAGCTATAGTTAAAAAACCTGTCTGAATGCATATTCTGTCTTAGCAGGCCCAAGAGTTCATAGGGTATTTATTTTTAACTTGGCGCAAGAGGGGGAAGCTTGAGTGAATATGTCAGACTTGCAGATGCTACTTTGCATAAAATTTGCATGATGCTGTTGGACCTGAATGTTTAAAGTGAAAGAGAGTGAATACGCAATCGAGCAGACAGCCCTTGGAAGAGTGGGGCTCGTGCCAAAACGCCCAGTGGATCAGCTCGTTGGTAGAGACACACAGACACAGCAGTAATGGGGGCAGCACATTGTCTCCAGCAAATAGAGGGAATTGGCAGAGCTAACCAAACCGTGTAGGATATTGTCATCTTGACTGTATGGTTGCCAGTTCCTTTATAATTGCTATCTTGGGAAACTTGGGTAGGCAGAAGAAAGCTGTCGCTGCACAGGAATTCCAGGCAGGGGAAGCGCTTTCTTCATGTTGGGCTCCAGATGGGTCACTTTCAAGCACTCCTCATCTCATCCCAGGAGAAGTTTGCTGTGAGAGCCTCAAAGAGGGCAGGCTAAAACAGAGAGAGGCACATTTCCAGCCAGAAATTCAGCAAGTATGCTAGCAGAAACCCATGCATGATGCCTTAGTCCCAGTCCTCTAGGGTTTACCAATCCAGGTTACATGATTCTGAATTAAGATTGTTTTCTAAAACTGATTATTTTATTCAATCCGTAGCGTCTTCCCGACACAGTCTGCTTTACACTGGTGATTATTTGCATGTGAATTTAGCAAACTCAGAATGACAGCTCTTCTGCATGAAACTCATGTGCCCTGATAGGTACAACAGTGCACATGGCGCTTGATTTTTAGTTTGTGGGGATTGATTGTTGTTGTTTCCAAAGCTGAAATAAAGCTGAGCTGTAACCTGATGTGGCTCCCCTTCTGATCAGAGCTGTTAGAGCTGCGCTGATCTGAGGGGAACCCCAAGCTGGTGAGCTGTGACCGAGGGCAACCTTGCAGCAGGTTGGTTTGCAGCCAGAGGGCTGGAGGACTGGAGACAGCATCAAAATCCAGCCTCCGCCGTGCGATGCTGATGACAATCTGAAGCCATCCTGTTGCTTTGGTGGGATTATTCCGCTTTTCATACTCACCCAGCTGGGAGCAGAATGTTGCTCATTGACTGTGAAGATAGTTTGTGGTTGACTATTGTTTTACATGCAATGGTCAATTTGTTCTGAACTTTCCAAAACCTTGGAAGAAAATCCATGAAATCCCAAGTCTTCCCCTAGAATAGGCTATTTTAACAACGGCTAGACTGGAGGGCAAAGGCTCGCACTCTTTAAAATATTGCTGAGAAATCAGCTGGCTCAGAGAACACTAATAGCAGCCAGAAAAATCTAATGAGATTAGAAGTGTCTGCGCAAGCACATGTGGCTTGTTAAAAACATTTCTTCATGAGATTGGAATTATTTGTGATTTTTTTCTTTTTAATTATGACAATTATTTATTTATTTATTTTAATTGACTCAGTCCTTTCCGTCTGTCTTTCTGGTTTTGTTTTCACTCCGCGCACTGGTCAAGATGGCTCTGTCTGTTTAGAAAAGTGTTAGCAATGCTCTGCAAATTCGTTTCTAGTGAAAAGTCTTCTGTCTGATTAATGGTCACTGGCGTTTTTTTCTTTTGGTATGATTTAGCTAGAAGCATGCCAATCAACAGAATCTACATTTTTCTCAGTTTTCTTTTTCCAGGTTTGAACTTCAGTTAGTGGCTTTGCTTAATCACAGTTGCAGTGACTCTTTGAATGAAGACACAGAGGCAGATGCCGATTCTTGCTCTGTGCTCTTTGTATTTAGCTCCTTAAAGAAGATTGTCCAAACACGCAGCAGATCTCAGGCAGGGTAAGTGAACCAGTTCAGGGTGTGACCTGATTTCCATCTCTGTGAATCTTCACCAATTTGCTGAATCCCATGGTCCTGACTATGTCTTATTTTAGTTTTTCTAGAAGAGGGCCAAAACACAGTGGATCTCAGTGACTTCAAATTGCATCCGTTTTTTAAAAATTATATTTAAAAATGGTTGGGCTTACATCACAAAATAAAATGAGCTGTTAGTGCAATGAGCTTTTTCCAAGACGATTTTCATGCTCTTATTAAATTCTTTTAGGATTTCATTATAAAATCCGAAAATCCCCAAGCTACCTTCCTTTTAATTAAGAATAAAAAAAATCCTTAAATATCTTCATTTTTCTAATACCTCCCAAAAATCTGTGAGAAAGAATAAGAGGAAAATGAAACACTTTCCAGCTACAGTGCCCGTTCTGTGTGAATTCAAGTCTCACTCTGCATCCTACATAGCTCTATTATAGGCTGATCCAAGATTACGGACAGGTTCAGGCAGTCCCTGACCTTTGTTTGGGTTTGAAATTCAAGCTCATGTTTTCAGATCTGTAACTTTCGCTCACCTTTGTGCTTTTTAGCTTTAGCCATAGTCAGAAGCAGGAAATACTGGATATCCTACATAGAAAAGTGTTTTGCTAAGATTTTGAGCTCTCTTCTCAAGACTCAGGATCCATCACCAGTGAGATTTTAAAGGGCTCCAGACTCCTTTAGGCAGGGTATTTTTGGTGACCTTCCATTGTATTTAGAATTATAAATAATAAATATTAATCATACAGGATTGTATATCTACATTGGCAAGGCAACATTTCTGAAAAGAATCTAAGTGACAAGACAGACATTGCAGATTTACAATAACTTTGTTCATAAATTTTTTGCAAGATGTAAAGAAAGACATAGTGCAGAGGGGGAAGAAGCCAACAATGTGGATTTAATCATCTACATTTCAGAAATGCAGACCAAATGTCTGTAAAGATGTCCATTTCATCCAAACATTTCTTAGATATTTATTTCAAAGCTTCCTGTTCAGCCAATCCAACACTCCATTCATATTGGAGCTAATATTGATTTTTCTTCTATTAGCAGTGGTATGGGAGTGCTAGAGGATCCCGTATATTAGTTACTCTTATTTTCTGTTAGACTATTTGAATTGCCAAGAGGTCATGTTGCTGTACAGGTAGGGCTAAGGAAGTATCTGTTTCAAGACTACATAAAAGAGAGCTTCTGACAAACATTCTTTTCCAATAGAAAGAATCATATAATTATGTTGCTTTATCAGGATGAGCATGGACTGTAGAGCTACAGGTTACCAGCTCTTATTCTACGTTTGCCTCAGCTGAAAAGCCACTGCCATGGAGGAATGAGAGACTACATCACAGAGAAACTAGACATCTTTGTTTCCTACAATAAAGTTCAACTGAATTGCACAGAGCAACTTATTTTGAATATATGTTTATTTTATTTTAACCCCCAGACACTTTTCCTCCTCTCTCATCCCACTCAATGTCAACTCCGAGGTAGCTGTACCCATTCTGCCATTTCCTTAGTACTAAGGAGCAGGCGTGTTTGTGGATGGGCAAATGGGAAAACGTGTTTTAGGGTAACCCCTCTGTCTTGTGGGATGAAGTCCAAAGTCCCAGCAGCAAAGGTGAGAAGCAAAGAGAGTCCCCTTTCTGCATTGACTGAGTTTGGCTGGTTAGCTGAGTTTAAGGTGTTGCAAAAATTTAGGCAGTGGAAATCCCACTTATGTAAAGCCCCAAAAGCACATGGAAACATTCACTTTTTAAAATGAATTAGTGTTTTAAAGAAAAAAAAAAACACAACCCAAAGTCTTGTGTCCTCCTTCATATGTATTCTTTTAAGCATTAGGAAGTTTGCATTTGTTTATTATTCTGCTAGATATATTCGTTACTCTTGAATCGCTTTTGATATTAAGAAACATTTTTCCAGTAAGATTTTGCCTTTCTGCTGAATCTTTCATCTCTTCATTAATTTTGATGTCTGCAGTGACCTAGCAATTCCAGAGGAGGCAGGAAAGCTGTGAGGCTCATACTTGTTGAGAAGTTGAAGGAAGTAATGATTTTTTTTTTTTGAGAAAGCTGTATTAAAAACATTTTTGAAAAATGTGTCTTTTCATCTGGGATACTTTAACCAAGAGTGATAGACTCTTTATTCAGGACTATGATTTGCAGCACAGACCTGAGCAAGCCACCATGTGTAAGGTGGCTATGCCTAGGGATTTCCCCAGGATACGTACAGATGTTCCCTCTGAGTCACAAAATTTCCCATTTGCTTGGTTGGGAGGGATTTGCTGGTTCGTATCGGTACTGAGCTATGACAGCCCGCTGACTCGGTGCTAGGCAGTGCAAAGAGGAGTCCTGTTCTCTTCCCCTCTAGCTCATGTGCAGAGAAAGCAGAAAGAATTAATCTGTTTTATTTCCTTGCCTCATGTCCCAAGCAACACTGCAACTCTAGGAAAGCACAGGAACCCTGTCCAAGGCTGGTTTTCAAAGCTTGATCAGTCCGTGTTTTAGTGTGTGACATATAAAGGTCTGAAGAGCCCCGTGGAGCTCCTCAGGCACTCACCACGTGGCGTTACGGGACCCAGCGGCGTCCCAGAGACCGCAGCAATCACGTTATTCCTTGCTGCCCCAAATCACTCCCCTTTCACCATTTATTGGAGAGATGCAAAAGCTGAAAATACTCCAGAGGAGGCACTTGAATGTGGTGTATTTTGAGCTGTGCTCATCAGCTAACCAGCTCTGAATGACGGCATTGTCGCAGCTCAGCAGGTCGTGCCTCTGCTGCCAAATGGACAACCCATGGCGCGTTGGAGTGGCAGCGCTCGGGTGGGGAATGCCAGAGCTGCTCAGCCAGCGATGGTGCAACCACGATGAAAGGCTTCAGAGCCACCTTGTCTCCAGCCCGGCTCTCTAGCTGAAGTGCGTTAGCTGCTCGGCGGGGGCCATGATCCAGCGCTAATGAGCAGTTCTAGCTTGCAGCATGTGAATAGAGGCTACTCATGTGTTTAATGTCAAACATGTGCTTGCCTGCTTGCCTGGATAGGGGCCTAAAAGTCATGACAGAAAAGCCTGTATTAATGAAGAGCATCATTATTTGCTTTCCTTTGAAATCCGGTGGCAGAATTCCCAGTGGGGGAATTCCCAATAGGAATTCCCAGTAGACCCCAAGGCTACATAAGCACGACGATGTTTCAAGCGTAAAGATGTCCTGAGAGAACAGAAAACACTCCAGGAGAAAGAGAAGCAGCAGTGATATATAGAGTCCTCCTACAGAAGCAGGACGGGGTCCCAGCTCCGTCCCAGTGGTAACTGGAGGGACACCACCAGTGCTGCCAGGCTCCATTCTGGTTTATCATGGGGAGGTTCAGAGCGGAGCCGGGACCAGGCCACGCTGGCAGTGTAACGCCATGTTCTGCTGTATCTCCAACCACACTCCCATGGTGGTACCCCACAGTATAACGATGCCTCCACTGCGTCTGCCTCACTCTTATTATGAAGTGGCTTGTCTAAAGAAAACTAAGAAGGGTGGGGTATTTTTTTTGGTTTTTTTATATATACATGGAGTAAAAACAATCTAAATATGCTTTAATGGTTCTCAACATGATACTGTCAATTCTCACCACAGGGTGGAATTTGTTGGTGGAAATTAAATTAAATTAAATTAAAACAGAAAAGCTTGGCTATTGCTAATGGGTACTACTGGGAGCCCTAAAAGCAGTTTGCAGTGTAGAACTGTAGCAGGAGTGAACATCCTTTAATTCCCAGAATCACTTGGGTTTCACAGCCTATTCTGCTGCACTGCTGAGATTTTTTCCCTGTCTCCCTAGGTCTATAAACTCCGAAGAATTTGGGAAATGGCTACGGGCACCACATTAATCTTTTTCTTTTTCACTTTTTTTCCCCCTTCATTAAATTAACTACTTTAGTTTGGAAGTAAGTGACAAGTAAATACAGTTTGCAAAGAGCAAATTTTTCTACTTTTTCATTAAGGAAGTTTTTAAGAGCTTTCTGGAAATGTGAGGTTATCCTCAGCTTTGGGAATAAACTGTGGTATAAAATATAAATAGAAGTGTGATTCTGATTAAATAATTTAAGGAAGATTACAGTTTGTTTTTAGGACTAAACAAAAAGAACATTCCAGATATCGCAATAGGGATTTAAGACTCAGTTCCAATCTCTGTCTTTTTTTTTTTTTAATTACTGATTGTACATCACAGAAACTATATAGATATATATATTCGCTTTATTTAAATGCATTATTTAATTCAATAATGCTGTGAAGTGTGTTGGGATGGAAGGTGGCGTAAAGAGGAAAACTTACGCCCTTGAAACAGCGCTGTTATTGCTGAGTCTTTGATTTTGTTCCCGCTGGAATAAAGAAAAGCCGCACCGTTGAGTTGTGTAGAAGCAGGATCGCAACTTCACAGATCCAGGTAGCTCGGCAGCCTCTGCGGAGGACGGGGTAATTTGCTGTTTAGCGATCGGAGTCTTGCAGCGGGCACGGCGCATTTCGGAAGGCGTACAGGATCGTCCTTGGGTGAACGGATAGCGTTGCTTGCAAAGGACCACAGTGAATCCCCCGCTGCTATGAAATGAGATTAAGCCATCATGAGACGTGGACTGGCCAACCCTCAACCAGCCGTGTTCGCCTGCAGCGCAGCCGCTAAATTGGTCTGACATCAGGAACCGCAGCGTAAGAGCTTGGCCTCAGAAGTGAGTCAAAGCAGCATCTTTGTCACCAGTCATTTTCTATTTATAACGACACAGATCTATTTTATAATCACGGGGAGGCACAACAGGAGTGTGCTTTGTTCTGCCTAAATCGCATTTCTCGTGCGGGTGCATTTAAACACAGCCTTTGGCCCCTTGCCGCACACCACACACACCCAAGGCGGGCAATTCCGGCACAACAATGCACGCCCTGTCGTGCTTGAATGCTCAAAGTCTCCTGCGCTGAAGCAATAAACTCCTGTTAAACGGCTTAAAAACGTTCCCTTAAGTGTGCTGAGCTGCCACCCTGCCTCACTTCTCGTTTCCGATCCCATTTTGTGTCTAAGCCTCATGTTTCATATAAGCCGGGAGTATCTCGCGCTGTTCAGTAACTTCTGGGCGTTATTAACCAGAAGAAACTGGGGTGAAAAACCCCAAACCCCAATTCAACCCTCTTTCCTAGTGCAAAACCGACTGCTTATGCTTGCAACTGTATTTTCAGAGGCTGTGGATCAATTCCCAATAACTGCTTGGTTTGGTTTCCGGAGAACAGGTCCTCATCTCTGCAAATCCTTGTAGCTACGATGGTGCCTGTCCCCTATTTTTCCTTTTTTTTTTTGAAATTATGGGTCCTGCTCTGTATGGCTTAGAAATTTATGATCGAGCAATCGATATATTTATTTTTGTAGTCTGACTGTTTTAAGTTCTAAAGCCTGAAAATCAAACCCAAGTTGCATAGTGCAACTTGAGGGTGAACGTAAGTGCTTTTTGCCCCTCAAAACCACTCATTTTCAAGTTCTGACTCATTTGGGACACAATCCTGGTTACTGAGATGGGAGTCTGAGGTTGAAAGAGAGGAAGGGGAGCCCACTGTACGTGCTACTGTCCTTCCACTGAGAGAGGATAGCAGGAGCCAGTCTGGAAGTCCTAAGAGGTATATGGACAAGTTTCTCATTTTTGGTGTGAAAGCAACCGGTGCAGAGACCTGAATGGCCCTAAGCTGGCCCACAGTTGCTTAAAAATTGCAATGACATTAAAAAGCAAAATTTGGGATGTGAACAATGCCATGACAATCAGGCACGGTACCTCTTCAGGGCATTATACACGCAAAAAATATCTCATTTGAAAGGACACTCAAATTTTTAGGTACTGGCCCAGACCCAAGTTCAGGACTGGATTTTCTCCACCGAAATGTCATTAATCTCAGAAATACCTAATGGCTGTTGGGATTGTCACCACCTGAACTGCTGGGTAAAAGCAAAATCAGGAACTCAAAGAGAAAGCAGGAATAACCTTTAAACTCAGACTTGGTAAGCTTCAAAGAAAAATCATTTATTTGTAAACAACTATTTCATAGTGGTTGACAGTGAAAAGTAACCGTGTGCCGAGGGGTCTCCATCAGATAAGAAAGACAGACAGGATCAATCCCTTCGCATACTTGTGATTTTCAGTTGAGGCACATCCTCTGTTAATGGGTAATTTTAGATTAGACTAACTTTTTTGGGTAGGAACTATGTATTTCTTCTCTGTATGTGCAGCTCCTAACACAACAGGAGCCTGATCAGAGCCTTTGTGTGCTGCTCTAATCCTTGTAACGTATAATAATAGGAATAATATGATTAAAATGTCATTGCAGTTCACCTTTAGTATTATGATTGTGCGGCTGTACTCTGTCACCTGTGAATAAAATTAATGTCCTTTTTGTATAATAAGTAGTATATTTTACTATTGAAGAAACGGTTAAATTTAGTTTTTAAAAGCAAAACAGTATCTGCTCGTTGTTTCATTTTAAGCTTTTGGATAAATAAGCAAACATTTCTTTTGTATCCTTCAAATGAGTATGTGTTAAACAAAGAAACCCACCTTCCTGAGTTGGAGATGTTTATAATCTTATATTCCAAGAGTGATTAACACCTGATAATTTGAATAAAAGTGGTTTATTTTCTCATTGGGTTATTCCTGAACTTCTGTTTAGTTTTTTATTTGTATTTGTTTTTTTAAACAGGCAACATTCCCTTGGCTGCAGGAAAAAAAGCGCACTCACAGCTTGAATACAGCTCTATTCATCACTGGATCTAAAAATCGATTTAATAGAAATAAAGGGACAGACAGCAAGGACAAGTAAGCTACATCTGTGCTTGAAGAAGAAACATGGCCAGGGTATAACTCCTGCCCTGTCCCCCAGATGTTGTTGCCATATGGTTAGTGCAGCTGGTGGTACCGTGTTGGCCTGGACCAAGGCAACGTCCAAGCGCAGCTCACAGGATGTGAGAACTGGTGGGGTTATAATACAGGTCTATAAAATAGTGGATGGAGTGAAACGGGGAATGATTATTCAGCATTTCTCATATCACAGGTTACGTGTTTCTGATGAAATAATCAAGCAGCAAGTTTAAAACAAAGAGAAAGAAGTGCCTTTTTACACAGTGTATAATTAAACTTTGGAGCTCTTTACCGGAGCATGCTGTGCAGATCAAAATGAATATGGGGCTCAAATATGGATATGATAACTTCATGAAGAACAGATCCATTAATGTTGTTAAACATGAAGGTTTGGATGCAATTTCCAGGTCAAGAAGTCTCTAAATACCAGAGCTGTGAGAGGGTCCAGAAAGAAATAGGTTTCCACGTGACTTATTTCTTATATTTCCTCTGCTGTGAGAGGTTGGACACAGATGAGGTAGGGCTGGGTGACTTGGCTCCAGGATGGCCTTTCTGATATTGTGATACACAAATGTGAAGTATTGTAAATTTTATTCTAGCACAAAACTTTGAATTTAACTTCCCCAAAGCAAACCATTTCCAGAGAGGCATTAGAGGCAGAGGCTCAGAGGCCCTCTCACAGCAAATGTCAGGGAATCACCATCCATCTGAAATAGCAAGAGTTCATCATCCAATAGCCGCAACTGGAGAGGAGCAAGTAGGATTTCTCCCAGTTTACATGTCAACTTTTTTTTCTGGTCACCAAAGAATGTGCCCTTCCCTTTGGGCCACATCACTCTAGTACCACAACATTCTTGATGTGATGTGTGATATAAAAATGAGAATTTGTTTCAAATTCTTCAAACCCAGCCTGGTAAGTATCAGCCTAATGTTTCTGCTTTAACTATTACTGAAATAGCTGTTCAGTTGTCCAGAACTGTAGAAGCACAGGGCCTCAGCTGACTGCTTTTGGTCTAAGCTCTCAATGTGCAAGCACCTAGGTGCACCTTCATGTGGTCTTTCCCTTTTTCTCCGATTGTGGCAGCATGGAGGAAAGCCAGGGCATCTGCAAAACTCACCATCGGACATATCAAAGAATGAATAAATAAGGTAATGCGATCCCTTTTTCACCTAATTTGTAACCAGTCCTGAATGGAACTACAGCTTTGCTGTTCCGTCACTCAACTGCATGAAGGTTGACCATGGCCAACGCTGCTATGGCTGATTGGTAACACTGCCACACATTTTCTCGTAGAAACCCACACCTTGCACAGCCCCATCATGTCACTGCGTTGCCAGAACCACACGCGTGAGACTGCACCATCCCGGCGAGCATCTCTGAGAGTGGCCAGTACTGAAGGCTTCAAAGGGTGGTGCCAGGAGCCACAGCCCTTGGGGTTTAACATACTGACCACACTGGTCAGTATGTTAACATCCTGTTTAACATACTGTTCCACACTGGTGGTATTTTTTTTAGTGTTTATTTCATTAAAAATAGTTACCTATAGCTCTGGCTCCTCTCATTGTACAATCAAACCTGACACTGGTCTCAAGCTCTCCAGATACTGACCTAGGTGATATTTTATGGTACTGAGTGCATCAGATCCATTAGGCACTGTGTAAAAAAAGAGGTTTCTGTGCATGAGTGATTGTGATTGCAGACCTGAATGATGAAAAATGGGGTGAGTAACAACCTGGATCACTCATCATTTTTCCTGCCTTTATTTTATCATTCCTTATGCGTCGGCTCTGAACAAGCCAAAGCTTTCCCCTTTCCACGGCTGTGTTTCTATGCTGCTGGTCATTTTTTTGGTCATTCGGTCTCTGAAGGATCGCTTCTACCCAGCTAATCTCTCTATCTGACGGGGATTTGTACTGCTGTCTCTCCCTGCTTGCCATGTGAAAAATAGAGTCCTTAGCGGGCTCCACGGAGCTGCTGGCACCTCTTCCTTCAGGGATGGTGTGGGGGGAAGCTTTGTGAAGGAGGGTTTAGTTTGGCTTTTATTTTTTATCTCAATACCTGCTGTAACACTCTACACATCCTGCTAGACACGCTGCAATCAGTCCAGTCTGCGCCAGGCAAGAGTTTAGACATTTCAGGTGTCATCCATCCTTCATATCTCGTGCATGCCTTTCCTTTCATGAGCCCAGCAGATGCCTTTAATTGCCAGCCACTGTTCTTGGCTTTCCAAGAAGTAGCAGAGGAACTATGGAGTCCCTCTGGCGAAGGATGAAACAAAGGGGCCCACTAGTGTTATGACATTTTCTTGCACTGAATTGGCTTTGGGAAGAATGGGCTCTTTCCTCCCCTTAGATAAGCACAGAAATCTTAAGCAGATGCTTGCAAAACATCAAACAAGTATATACTTAAAAAAATAAATATAGGCTATACCCACATGCCCCATAATCTGGCCAATATTCAGCCACCACTAACAGTATCTAGCCTTTCTCTGGTGAAGCCTGGTGAAAAAGGAAAAACCCGCAGTCTAGTCACTCTGCAGCAGGACTGCAACTGGCTCCTCCAGCACCATCACCCCAGGGCTGAACGTGGCAGTGGCGGGAGCTGGTGGCCAGTCTCCAGTCTGCTTGGTTCCCACCAAGTAGAGGGGAACAGAACCCTTCTCTCTTGTGTGTTGTGTGTACGCTTTAGGAGCTTTAATCTATTTAAGTTTCTCCTTAAATAAGCATTGCGGAATGCGAAGGGGAATTTCATGCCATAGGGAAGAAGGTGCAGCAGTCTGAAAAGCCTAAATTGCCAAAAACAAAAAGAAAGGGCGTTTTCCTTAGTGCTTAAGTAACCCTTATGCTCCTGATTTCTAGGGCAGAGATAATGGCAGGGGGTTCTTCTAGTTCCCTTGCGCTGAAAGGCACAGGTTTTGGGAAAAGCTGGGTGGAATTATATTCATTGAGAAGTGTAAGAAAGAATTTCTCGCAAGAAGTCCTCCTTCCCTCAGCCTTCTGTAAACACGATTTAACACATAAAGATAAGAACATTATCGGTGCCAAGGGAAGGACTTTCAAGAACCTGCTGGAGTTCATGTCACCCATATAATCCTCATTCACCTCCTGCTGCAGACGGGTTGTGGTACCAGCTTTCAACAGCTCATGCACCACGTCCTGCGCAGGTCCTGCCCCGTTCGGCGCCCTAAATGGGTGATGCAATTTGTTTTCTCATCAATGTTTGGCTCTGGGCCTTCTTTATTCCTTATTACTCAGGCTGTTAGGAAACTCTTTAAAATAGTCGTGGTATCATGTGCTTTCTACTGCAGTGTCGTTTGTAACCGCTTCACAAACACTCATTAGATCACTCCATGTATCCCCAAGGGGGAAAGGATGATGTTTCACAGCGTGGGAACCAAGACTGAGAACTTCAGATACGAGTTTTCTTTTCACTTCGGATGCTCGGTTTCACCTATTTAAGACATGATTTTTCGTAGTATGTTGCACTGCACAACAATTTCAGGGTACTGCTGTACCAATAATTTCAATGTGCTGGGAAAACAACCCAGTTTCTGGGACAAAATGGCACAAAATGGCTCCTGTCCATACTGGTTTTACCCTCCTAAACTGGATGGCTGTTTGCAAACTGCTTATTAGAAACAGGCACTGGACAAATGAACTTCCAAATGATGCTGGGAACAGATCAGTTTGGGAGGGTGCTAGGTGGCCTGAGCCAAGAGGGCTCTCACAGTCTAGACATACATACAAACATACATATACATATATGGTGTATGCATACATATACACACTAAGTAATAAAGGCGGGTATTTGCATTACGTTTCCACTGCTTTCAAGCGCAGCTGGGAGTGCTCGGAGCTCCTGTACTTCAGCTGTTGCCACCTCAGGTCTCAGTGCCACCATAAAAAGCAGCAAATTTGGCTCAGATGACCAGTATTTGGTCTTTCCTAAGTTCAGAGTGTTTGACTTTGCAGGTATAGCGATGCCTTAGTGTACTTTTTATAATGTCTTGTATGTGTGTGCATATGTACACATACACACACTTATATCTATTTATACACGTGTGTGTACACGTGTGCTGGCATCCTTCCCTCCAAGCAGCGTTTTAATTCTGGGTATCTGTAATGGTCACAGAAAATGGGTGCAGTTGCCATTTGAGCCGCCACAGGGGTCTGGCTGGCTTTCGCACCGCGTCTCTGCTGAAGCCTGCGCCCTAGGGAGGTTATTTATCACACGGCAGCGAGAGTCATGCCGCCGTGCCTGTTCGGCCAGGAGAATTCACTGCGCCTTGCCACGGGGCACAATTCCCCAAGGAGAGCCCCGTGGCTGTCAGAGCCAGTTGGATGCTTTGCTCTGCATCCAGCCAGAGTAGCGCGTATATTTATGGTGTATAGGCTTAAATCTTTATTCATAAAGCAGCAGCTTTAGCTTTTCATTGTCAACATGGATGTTGAACTAATCAGAAAGCGGAGCAAGGGAAGGGTGGGGACCGGAAAAGAGGAGTTTGTGGGAACATAACAATGTTAAAGAAAAAACTCCACTTGCTGTCAGTTAAGTCTCTCCATTAGTTACCTCTACCATTATGGATTCATTTTAAGATCCCGACTTCAATATACATAACTTTAAATCACTAACATCCTTCATGGCTCTGTGATTTGCTGGTTCCATATGTAGCCTCTTGGCCCATTGTGTTGGCACAGGTTCAATTCTTGTTCTTCCTTTGGGTTACGGTTTCCTTGCTTTGATGGGGGGATCGGGAGGGGAAGAAGAGGGAAAGATTTTTTTGCAAGAAAAGGATGGTGAGATAGAAAGCAAGTGATGGAGGAGAGGGAAAGAATGGGAGGAAAAGAGAGGAGCAAAAGGGAAAATAGAAATAGTGCAAACGGAGAGAAACAGCTTAAAATAAATAGGAAGAAGTAAAGAAACAGCATGGAAAAAGCCGAAAGAGGAAAACAATGAGAATGTTGTCATAAGCAGCCGTCCGCACCCCGCTGCTTGCGGCAGCGCTGAGATACTGAGGAGCGGGAGGAGAGGACGGATGCAGCCTCTCCCGAGCGCCTGAAATGGCAGTGCCACGCTGCTGCCCGTCCCCTCACACACAGGCTCAGTCCCCGCCTGAACTTTGTAATTAAGCTCACTGAGATTTTGCTTGGGGTTTGGGCTGACAGCTGTATTGAATTTCGGTTTATTGTGTGATTTATCAGGGCCGTCGATGGGCGTTCGGATGATTTAGTGCTGCAAAAATACCTTGGAATGCAACGCATAGCAATATCTGCATTATTAATAACAATAATAATAAAGATAAATGTCCCTCCCCAGAGCTTTCGATGGCCGTGCCACTCAATTTAACATTTTAACAGTGGCATGTGGCCTCTCCATGGCACCTGGTAACGTCTGATGGATTTGAGCAGGCAAAGAAAAGGTTATTTGTCAAACGCTCAGCCTCAACTGTACGGTATTTTGAAAGCTCCAGGTCAGAGCAGCCTGAGCCGCATTCCTGTCCCTGACATCCAGCGAGACTGAACTTTGTCATGTTATTAAGCTGTCAGCAGCACTGGGGCGTTATTTAGATTTCTGGTGGGAACTCCTTGCACATGCTTGGGGTGCTCTAGTGGGATTATATCAACACCATTGTAAAACACACACAAATGAGCTGTGCTGTAATTACCACATGAAGACCTCGCTTGGCTGGGTTAATCAGCAGAGAATGGAAATACCAGATAAACACAAATGGGCCACCAGGATGCTTATTCCAGTGGCAACAATGCCATTGTTTCCTACGAGACCAGCCTGATTCCGGGGCTCCTCTGGCAGCCAAACCACGGGCTGCTGAGCATCTGTGCCATGTGTGGAGGAGCAACACGGGGCTCTGCTTCCTCCTCTGCACCAGGGTCCTACAGGCATGACCAGCAGGACCAGGGCTGGGAAGATGCAGAGGGACCAAGGGACTCAGTTGATGTGATATTTGCTGTTGGTAAAAAAAAAAACAAAGGAACGAAAATGTTTTCTCTACATCCTTGCACCGGTTCCAGTCAAAGATCCACTTTGCATGAGACTCTTGTCCCCACCAGGTAGGACAGAGGCTGCTTTCTGTGCATGCCTCCCCACGATGCTCTCTGAAGTGGAAGGGGGAATTATGGCTTTATCACTTCCAGCTGCCTGTTGGAAAGGGAACTCTTGGGGAAAAGCAGCTGTCTGGGGAGTTTTGTTCTGTTGGTTGCCATTCAACAAACCACATTTTACCACACATTTACCGTTCGCTTTTCGGGGAGAGACACAACCTGATTTAAATTGACTGCATCTCCCAGTAGCCACAAGCCACAGTGGCCAAGTGGGACCTTGGTGGCACCAATCACCTTGGCCAGTGCAGAGGGCTGAGATCCTCCTTCCTCTGCCCAGTGCACCAGACTTGTCTTATCTACATAGCTCCTGTGTGCTGTAACTAAGGCCATGCACGGTAGCTTGCTAAGCAAACTACTGAGCTGCTGAAAAATGTCGTTGGCCCATGTGTTTGCTACAACCTCCACAGCTCTGTCCATGGGCAAGGGGTTGCCTGAGTACTCCCTAAGTCAATGACGGTGTCTATCTGGAGCAGTCTGAATGAGCAGTGAGGATGGTTGTGCCCAAGCCTGCCTGGCTCTGTCAGGAGGTGATGGCAGAGCTCTTGGTTAATCCCTTCCTGTAGAAAAAAAGCAAGGAAGCATAAGGGCTGGTGACAAGTAGTGAATGGGTAACGCCAGCATAGTTTGGCACAGCAAGCTTTGAAAGAGGTTTTCGACACAGCCCGACATCCTATTATAGTAATGTAGCAATATAATAAAGAAGATATATGACACTCTATGTCAATAATAAAATAAGTTGTTGAAGTGACTGTGCTACTCCCATGAATTTGTAATTAAAGTGGGATAAAGATGTTCTACTGGAGCCTCCATTTGCAGAGAGAGGATTGTCCAGAGATGTTCACTCATCATTCAGGTGGCCAGGTTAATAGTTCAGCTCTCATCTCCTCACATTTATGTATGACGCACAAGATCATCAGTGCCTTCCCATTTCCGGCATAAAGAGAGGGCCTTGCAGGAGGGTTTTCTCCTCCATGGAAAGGGAGAGGAAAAGCGGGGTGGTGAGTTGCAAAAGAAACCTGGAGAGAGCGGGTTAGGGAGAGAAAGCCAGAGGCCAAGAAGGAATGGTGTTTCCTTAGGGCCTTTTTGCCATCTGCTAGTTCTACAGAAAACTATAGCCAGACCATGCTCTGAAAAGCTCCTCTCTGAGTCCCCAGGAATCCCTGTGTTCACCTATTTCTGGGACCATATAGGACAGCAGACACTGAATAACCATGACAATCTCATTCCCATTTCTTCCTCCTTTTTCTGTTTGCCACATCCATCTGGTGCCATGCTCCATGTTAGCTCTTGACCTCCCGTCTCATGTGGAGGGTTGAGGTCTGCCATGCTCAGCACTGGGGCTAAATAATGCAATTGATAAATAATACTGACCAACAAACCATTATCTCCTCAGTGCCACCACCACTATAGTAGCCAAACGAATGGACATCACAGATCTGCTCCTCTCCTGCCTTTACCCACTCTGTAGTGAGGCCAGTGAAATCCTGATGTCTCCCAGGAGTACCCTGAGAGCTGCAAGGGTGGCTCATCACCTCTAGAGACCCGGCCAGGAACTTCTTGCTACAGTGGTGACTTGGGATCCCAGGGCACAGCTCATTTTTATCATGAGTTTTGGAAAATTTGAATGCACAGTTCATAGATCTTCTCCATGTGACTCCTCAGTTAGGGGCTCTTCTGACCAACGTCTGTCCCAGATGAAAAACATTTTTCAGCCAAAAGGAAATTGTCATTAGAAAATGTAATCTTGTCAAAATTTTCCATATAAAATTGCTGATTTGGACACACACTCAAATCCCCACCAAAACAATTAATCTTCATTTACTAACCAGGGTACCAAAGTTAAACATCTCATCTGAAGTCAGTATTTGGAAATGAGACTACATTTTTAAATAAGATGGCAGCTCAAAAGAAATTGTTCCTTCCAGTGCATGAAAATGGACGATTTTTGGCTAACAGTCATTGTCACCTTGTGTTTCCCCTGGTTGCTTTACTCATTTGCTGTCCTCTGACACTTGGGCTTGGTGAACATCTTCATTTGTGTGTACTGCGGCACATAATACAGGGGACAGACAATTTCCTACTGATGAAACATGAATGAGGAGGAGGAATAAACCATCTCTGCCTCGGTCTCAGAGGGGTGGGTGCAGGCAGCCCCCAGCTTCTTTTTGTTCAAAGCTGACCAGATGCAGCTTGGATGGGATCTTTTGTTTCTTTGACTCCCACTTCAAAAAATGCATGGTCACATACTTATCCTTAAATCCAGGGTTGAAGTCAAGGGGATTATATGGTCTGTTGATCTGGGATAGAGTTTAATATGTGCTTGAAGGCATGTTCATTTGCTTTACTGAATGGGAGCATTTCCACTGAGTTTAAAGAGAGAATGATTGATGAAAAAAAAAGCCAAGATAAGGGATAAGGTCAATGTCACTGGATGGGGGTTACACAGCAAGAGAAGCACGTTCAGATAGCTCCATCCTCTGAACAGCATTCATTGACACCTTTAAAAGTCGGTTCTTTAAATTGTTCATAGCTAGGCACCAAAAACTAGTGAAAAATAAACCACTAGGGATGTCTGAAACATAAAGATATGGAGACAATAAAATTTGAAAGAATGGGGAGTTATGCAGTGATGAGTTGTTCACTGTGTAGCCCACATTTTCTTTGTCATTTTATGGACTGTCTTAAGCAGGAAATTAAGAAAATAAACACCTTTGCTCCCACTATGCTTGAGCATTGCATGTTTCATGTTCTGCGGTACCAAGATTTCTTGCATTGGTACTTGCTTTTTCTTCGCCATCAATCAAGGTCTTCTGCAGCTTCAGAAGAAAAGGCATCGTATATTATTTTCCTTGTAGCTGCAGAACCAAAGTATTTAAGAGAAAATGTAGAGCTCACTTGAAAAAGAAGGTTAAAAGTGTTCCCCTGCAAAAAGGAAAGTATTGTGACATTTGAAAGATTATTCTTCCTGGGACTCCAGGTTTTTACCAGCGATCTGCATCTGCAGCTTTTCCCAAAACACTCTATCATCAAATGATCCAATGTCATCATCAAAGAATTTTTGGCTACTGACTTTCCTTTAATAATAGTTGAGAAGTTTAATGAAAGGAAAGATCTGCATAGATTTCTTCCTAAATTGGATGAAGTCCTGCCTTTTTTCTTTTTTTTCCTTTTTTTGGGTAATATTTCTGCTCAGAGAAAATTATAGCCTCTGGTGCCAGTGATGTGCTCTGTATGTTTTGTTTATTACAGTGGTTTTAACTGGAACCATGGGTGAGGGAGTATCATTATAAAATTCTTGATACCCCTGATATATTTGTGCAAACATAGTTGTGGGCACCAAAGGCAGTGGAGGAGATGACATTTTCAAAACATTTTCTCCGTATTTTAAGCATCTGCTCAGTCACTCAAGTGCGGTACCATGCCCACATGCTCTCTAGGCAGAGAGAAACCAAGGTCCTGGTTCAGACCGGACATCTGACCTCACATGTCCAACCCCACCTGAGTTGAAGCTGGTTTTCTGCAGCTACCTCTGCAGCTGAGCCATGGCTTGGTGGGGGTACCCAGGGGGTCAGCCCTTCCTGGTCTGTGCCATCACTGCCTCAGAAACATCGTGAGGAGTTGTGTGGCTTCTCACAGGAGGACAGCCTGCAGTTGTACAAACCAGGAGTTATCGCAGTTTGTAGTAAAAACCTCCCAGGCGTGTAGGTTACGCACATGGAGTGGTTGTGGGGAACGGGTGGTTGAATAGCAAGTTTTGGGTCCCAGAGAGCTACAAATTCATCCCATGTCTGTAGTACCTGTGAAGATGAGCTCTGGAAATCAGGCTTGCTGGTGTTCTTTTTGCAATTCTCTATATTTCTTTATTTACTATTTTCTAGCACTGAATTGATGGATGGGGCAGTCAGCAGCTGCTATAACCAACCCCCCAAATTATCTGCAGTTACATTCACTGAATCACCCCTCTGTAATGGGAAAACTCTGCTCCAGACCCAGAGATGCTCTTCTCATTGCAGTGCCATAGGTCAGCAATTAGGAGATATATAACTGAGAACACATTTGTCCCTCCAATGGTAGAGGCAGCTGCCAGCAAAATGTGATGAGTAGGAAGCAAACCAGGCAAGAGCCGTAGACATTCCCCACTGGAGACAGGAGAAAAGCTCTTATTGACATCTCTGCAAACTAGGGCTGAGCCAGACGAGGGCTGTGAAGAGAGAGCTGTGTGTGCTGTAAAGTTTTCTTGGTCCACAACCAAGGAGGGGAATATTCTGAAGCCTACAAGATCCCTGCTGGGCAGGACAAAGACAAATTTCCCTTTCATCAGCACAACTGGAATTAATCTGGATTTGTTCTTGTGCAAAAAAATTAATAAATTTACCCTGTGCATTTTCCCTCCTCCCTCCTTCCCCCACCTTCTGCATATGTATTAAAAATGAGTCCTGAGCCCTGTTGTGGTGAAGTGACAACTTGAGGTCCACATCCTGGGGGTGTTTGTGAAACGTTTATATGACAGGGTCATCATCTGAGACAGAGAAGAGGAGGTGGGGGGAAGGAGCAAAACTCTCAGGAAAGGAAGGAAATCAATAAAAGACTGGTTACTCAACCCTGGTTACTCAACCCTGGAATAAATTTAGAATAAATAAGTAAGTAAATACCTTGTTGACTCAAAGCATCTTGTTAGGAGGGGCTCTGAAAGCAAAATGTGAATGGAGAATGCAGTGTCTTGGGAGAACAGTGGTGGGTTTGACTACTTCAGTTGATCCATGTCTTTATGTTGCTGCAGCTGCTGTTGATTTTTCTTTTTTTTAGTGGAGACACCATGTCTTCATCTGTGCTGATAGATTAAACAGTGCCAAGGAGCATTTTCAGGTGCAGCCCCTTGGTTGCTTCTGCTGTTAAATTGCCTGAAATTTTCCAGGTATGCTTCTGGCCTGATCCCAGCAGGGCCCATTTGTGAGCTGGGAGCTAGCAGAGAACAGGAAACGTTCCCAGTAGCAGTTTGGATGCAGCTGCCCACTTTTGGGAGAGTATTTAAGAGTGTGGACATGCATATCCAGTGAAGTGTTCCTCTCATGTTTAATGTACTAGTATAGATGTAGTCTGTGTGTTTATGTTCAAAACAAAGTAAAATATTTAAATACATACCCATCATAAACAACTTGAGGCAGATTTCTGGAAGGTCTTGGCATGGGAATTCATTGGACAGCTGAGCACCAGGGTCCTGCAGTCCTGCCCCTCCACTGGGCTGGCTCTGCTGCGTGCCCAACCCCTACGTGAGCTGAGTCACCTCTGCAAAACAGCAGGAAATGGTGCACTTCTACACTTTTTTTTGTTGGATACATCTTTTGTCATCTTAATGAGATGAAGTAGCTCAGCAAAGGGTCAACGAAGGTGGCCTGAGGCAGGAGCTGCAAGGCTGGGGCAGAAGGAGAGGGACCGGGAATCCAACACCACGACAGGTAATGGGAGGGATCTCCACGGGTCTCAGTGGGACTTGAGCCTGGGCCATGGATATCCCACTGATGTTGGTGAGATCAGCCCCACAGGCTTACGCACCTTCCTCACCTGGGACTCCCCATTCAGCCGGTTCATTTTGTTGTGCATTGCCTTTTCTCTTTCCTCTCATGAGTATTCCCATCTCCCCTTTCTCCTCTCTGTCCTATCTTAATCCTGTGTTTTCACAGGGAACACATGTATTTCATGAATGTGCAGTCTTGCACATGTGGCTCATGCCAAGTATGAGCCCATCCTGTATCACAAACAGTCATTTATGGAGCAGGGAGTAGTCAAAAGCTTACTATTAATAGTAAGTCCTGGCATTTGGCAGTGAGCATTCAAAATCTTTGGATGCTGAGAACATATAATTCATTGCAACAGCCTCAGACTAGCCCACATGAAGAAATCAAATTTTAGTACAATACAAAAACCTATTCTGCGGTTACATCCTATTTATTTTAAGGGATTTTCTGTTCCAAAAGTCCAATTATGAAAAAGAAACTATTTTCAGTAGTTTTGTAGCCATTTCTTATCACAATGAGGACAGGGAAAGATCAGCACTTCCTATGAGAAGTGACCGATTAAAAAAAAAAATACTAGAAAAGCCAAAACAAAACAAAAGAAGTTAACCCAAGACATGGGCATTATTCAACACACAAAAAAAGGAATAAACAAAATCAGGAAAATTACTACAAAACTAAAAAAGGCTGAAAAAAGATGGTAAAAACATCAAAGGAAAAAGAAGAAAACAGTTTTCTTTAAGTCCCTTTCAAGCAAGCCCCAGTCAACAATTTTGCATAGCTTTACTCTTGAAAACTAAAATTACTTACATGCATATTTACTAATATTGTATATCACTTCTGGTTTAGGATTTCCTAATTAAAGAGGACTGGTTAGTTTTACTCTACTATCTTGTATCAATAGTACTTCAGGATATATCAATGCTCGTTTAAGGGCAAGGGAATTGGGGCACAGAGAGGCATTAATCAGACGAGTTCTAGAATACAGAATGTCTAGAGTATATCTCCAGCTTCTTCAGTAATGAATTATCCATGGGACAATACCACCTACTTAAATTTAGACTGTGTTTAAAGATACATCTTGTAAACGGAAGTAGATCGAAAGTCACTGGTCTCCTGTTGTGCACTGGTGTTAAGGATTTGACTACCGGCAGAAGCTGAACAAGTTTAAATAAACTAGTACAACTGTGCACAGTGGGAACAGCAGAGCAGTTAATTTGTTTCCATAATCTGTGTATTGTTGTCACTTATGGATTCCGCTGAAAAAGAGGTATTTTTTTTTTTGCTCAAGATTTAAAGGAAAATTAATGTTCTTCTAGAAAATTTTTAAAAATCTGAAATGTGGGCAATGTCAAAGGTGTCAGCCAGTCCAAAGTTGTAGAAAAAGCTTATGGGGACTTGGTGGCTTAGGAAGCCCAAAACGTCATTCAGAGTCTTTCACTGTCACTTGATAGATCTTACTCTACACAGGTTGATAGTTCCTACTACATCTGGCAGGCTTGCCTGTTTTTTATGAAATAAATGTTTTTCATGAACTTAGTGCCTTTACACCACGGACTCTCCAAAGGAAGGTTGTACATCTTGATTTTCTCTGTGTGTTTTGAGGGAAACAAGAACCATGAATTGATGGGAACAAACGCCCCAATCCCACATGCTACCTCATCTCCCCTGCCTCTGCTCCTGCTGCTGTTCCCGTATGTGGTCACTTACTTTGGCAGGTGCGGTAATGCTTCTTGGATTGGTTTGGATAAGATAAGCCCTGATTTTGAATTGCCCTTTAGAAATCCCTTCTTGATATACGATCTCAAGGGCTTTTCAGTTTCCTTTGTGTGTTGTATCTGCAGAAGTTTCTCTTCAGGGTACGTCTTTGCTGGGAGCAGTTCTTTCAAGGACGGCTTTCTTGTAGAAAGGAAACATTTTATTGGCAAGGGCTGAGTTAAAAGGTATGTTTTTTTCAGGCTCTTTGTACAGGGGAATTGATTTGAATAAACATGTTCTGCCTTGAAAGCCAAACCACATGAAAAAAGGGTCAGCACGGGGAGGCAGGAGTTCGACAAATAGCACTGGTGGAACTGGCAGTGATAGGTCCAGGCATGATCGTTCCCAGCTGCCCACCCTGCCTCACTGTTGGGAGTCACTACCATGCCCTTCTACTCATAGTCTGGTGTCTTCATGCAAACGTCAGCAGCATCAGTTCGTACACAGGGATGTGATAGAGCTGAGGAGGCAGAAAGTTCATTGGATTCTAGCTGTTAGGTGGAGGCTAAGGTGGAGGTGATACAGACCACAGGAGGTGGCATTCCCACTGATTCTTGGAACCCTAGTTTTCCAGCTCTTTCTACCTGCCTTGCCCACTTGCACTAGTGAAAAGAGTCAAATCATGCCTGAATCATTCATTCAGCTCAGGAGGACGTAGCCACGCTACATGCAAATGTGCGAATTGCCTCTTGGCCATTAAATGGAGCATCTACATATATGCCATAACAATTTGGCTCAGATCCTTGATGGATCAGACGCAGCAGGGAAGTGTACCATCCCCGCCCACTCTGGTCTCACTGGTTCCATGTTTACACCCCTCAAAAAAGTGGGGAACTAAAAATTGTGGGAGGTGTGTTGCCTTCAGAGAGAACACGCGATGCTCTAGAAATGCCTAGTGCCTGTGGTTCTGGCACCAGCAGAGCTGACTCCTGCACTTTCACCAGAGGATCACTCAAGGCAATGGAGAATTCAATTCAGGGACAATTCAGGGAAATTGCTTTTTTAATAACAGGGCAGGAGTTTTCACCCACCTCTTTCACCCAAGCCTGAATGCTAGAGAGTAGTTATCTGTATGAATTGGCTTCCTCAGCCAGTCTGAGTCATTTTTCTGAGTCCTAAGTTTGAAGGGATTTTTTGTGGCTACTCATTGACTCTGGTTTTGTCCCTGGCATCCCTACAGGAAATCTAGCTCCACAGTTTTGGTGTCAGACTCAGCAAAACAGTCCTCGACTGAGCGGGAAGAGTTAGACCCTCTGGGAGAACAGAGACAGCGTGAAGAGGCAGGGTGAGGAGAGGTTGCCCCGTTGCCCTTGTTATTCTAGTTTTGTGGATAACCAGAAGGTTACAGCCTTCAGCACTTCTGCCAGTCAGAGCTATTTTTAATTAAAAATAAAGCCAGGAAGTTTTTAATATGGACAAACCAATAACGGGTTGCGTCACTGGCAAGTTCTGAAAATTATACTGCTGAGTCTTTATTAAAAGACAATGCCATTTTGCATGTTCGTTTTTTTTTTTGGTAGGTTTTTAAAACCCTTTTTTTTTTTTAGGTTCAGACATGGGCACAAATATTAAAAAGTACTTTTCTTGCTAAAGACATTACCTATAAACTTGTGCAGAAGCTGACAACCCAGCCTGGGACACTAGTACAATAAAGACTTCCATGTATAAACTGAGAAGGGTATGGTCAGCAGTATGTTCTACACTAAGTGACATTGCTCTGTTGTCATAGTGTATTTATATCTTGCTCTGCCCTCCAAAAACCCCATAAGATATCAGAATATATGTGGTAGCCCATCAGTGATCAAATATGAATTAGATGGAAGATGTGTAAGAAATCAGCTCAATAGAAAACACAAAGCATGTGATGAAAGAAATTATGTATTTGGCTAGAAGGAGGTTACTAGATCAGTTTTTTCAAGAATTATGCTTGTCGTTAACCATTTCTTAAGAATGAGCATATTTAATATGGTTAATATTAGTCACTTTAGCACAAAAGGCTGTTGAGATCTGCTGATGACACAAAGAGAAAGGCTGGGGTATTGTACAGGGAGAACTGATGTCCTGAGAGTGAGAAAAGAAGAAATAGGATGATATTCAATAGAGCAAAATACAAGAATTTTACTTTAGAATTAATAATGGGAAATTTTGCTGGAGTATCAGAGCTATCAGCTGGAAGCAACTGAGATGGGAAAGGCATTAGTTTATTAGCTGATAACACATTTATTCAGAGCCAGCAATGTCATGGAACCAGCATAACACAGAAGTCTTCCCAGGATGGAAGATGTTCCCAGCAAGGAAGATGTTTTAACGTTGTTGTAAAATATCTGCAATATTGCCTATTATTAATATTACCCTTTCTGGGTACGCATTGTCATGTGGACAAGCCTCAGCAAATCAACCCTGTGAGAGCAGACTGAGGGGTACCTGGAAACGCAGCAGCACCTTTCCAGTGCTGTTACCCTACAGTTGTCCACTTCAATGTGCCAGCAACCTCTTCTGAAACATCTGACACCAGTCACGCTCAGAGACGTGGCCATGGTAAGATGAGCAGTATTTCCAGTTTGGCAGCCTGGCAATTTTTGTTTCCCTGGGAACTGGCAACTGAGCCACTGTGTAGGAATCCATAATTAATGTCACATTTGCTCTACCATCAGTCTAGACACATTTGTCTAAACTATTGTTTTTAAAAAAGAAATAAAAATATAAAAAATGTCAGTCCCCAACAGACAGAGAGTAGAGTGTAAATAAACCCTGGCAGGCTCTTTTGTCTTTGATCACTTTTGCTACATTCCTAGTTGTCTTTTGAAAGGATCTGGCACAGATTTGCAAAAAGTGATTTCCTTTACCCTCTTTGGCTTTAGAGTTGTCCTTCATTAATTGGCATCACACAAGAGAAATGCTGTTAAAGCTAAATAAAGTAGCCACCATGTTTAGCAGAGCTATGCTGTATGTTATTTGGGTACCTTTTGCTGTTATGCTACTCTGATGTAATTTTCCTCAGCCTGAAAATGTCCAGAAGGGTTCAGAAATACCTTCACTTATCTCTGAAGTTTAGTCATTTGTGAAGTGTCATACTGAAGGAATAATATTACAGAGACTTTGGATCAGAAGTATAGCATTAAACATCCAGCTGAAAGCACAGGGGAAATTTCAATTGGTAGGATCCTGATTTGGTATCTTGCTTTATAGCAAGTTAAGATTTGTTCTTTAAAAATACCAGTAAAGATGACCATACAGTTTCTCAATACATGATGATATATTCTAATAAAAAAGAGAAATCACTCTTCTTTCTCTTTCCTTCTTTCCTTCTTTCCTTCTTTCCTTCTTTCCTTCTTTCCTTCTTTCCTTCTTTCCTTCTTTCCTTCTTTCCTTCTTTCCTTCTTTCCTTCTTTCCTTCTTTCCTTCTTTCCTTCTTTCCTTCTTTCCTTCTTTCCCTTTCCCTCATCTCATTGAATTTCAGTCCTCTAAAGCTATGTGGGTAGCTTAAATCACCCATCTCGTGTTCCTTAGAAGTTAATGAAGTATGACATCCCACCCATTATTTTACAGTTGTCTCTTAGGATGGAATAAGGAACACTGAGGGTTCCCACTTCTCTCCACCATTTATACAGGGAACCTAGGCAAGTAACTTAGATGTCATCTTAGTTCATAACTTCGGTGTTTATAGATGTACATATCTACCTGTGAACTAGTTACCTTGAGTCCCGTTATAGTTAAAATCTTATTGGTACGGTTAGTAGAACCTTGAGCAAAGGTCATCCGACCAGACGTAGGTGTCTTCAGCAAGATGAACCTCAGTCTAAAAGTTACTGACTGTTGGGATTAAACCTCCACTGACTAAAACAGGGGTCTGGCTGCCCAGCACACATGTAAACAAGTCCTGAAAGCACTTTGGGTATGATTCGTCCCATCCTTCAAGTCTAATTTATAAATAAACCATTTAGGTTACAAGTCACAGCTGTAATACTGATCTGTAAGCTCCCAAGTCACTCTGGAGAAATGACCAGCTCTCACTGTTATAACTGTCTACCAAACTTTATGTAATCTGCAAAGTTGCCTGCAGCAAATTTTTTCTTGAGATGCACGAGTTAGAATGACCTCAAACACATTCTTTAGAGATCATATCTACCTATTTATAACATTTCAAAATTCTTACCAACGTGATATTGCCACAAAAGCCTTTTAACTGAGACAGAGAAGAGCTGGCTTTAGTTTTAATGCATCCAAGCACTTATGCCACCCTCATTCATATAGCTTCTGAGCATTTAACAAAGGAGGCAAACAGTGAACTATGATAGTCTGCGTGTTTACTTTCTCCAATTTTTACTTTCTCTGTTAAGAAATATAGCTCTCAAAAGCTCTCCACACAGCTCTCCTAACTATACTCTTGTAATTACATGGTAAAATTATTACTGGATTCAAGAAGAAAGATGCACCAACGTCAAGTGTCTTGCAAAACTTGTCTTGAAGTGACAATAATGAAGATCATGTAAAACTAAGGGGAAATCTATCATAAGCAAAGCTTGTGCACAGTTTGTGTAATAATTTTTTTGTTGTTGTTGTTGTGTGGTGACAACCTTTCTATACTTCTGTTTGAGTACATGAGATTTTAGAAAATAAGTGATTGTAAGAGAAATTTTAATGAATGGAGAGGTGGAGGGAGAAAAGTTGGAAGAGTGATTGAATGGCAAGAAGCACATCATGCAGAGATAACATTTTCCTGATGCAAGTAGCCTAGACCACACCTAAAAATGAGGCTCGGTTGGAAAAAATTAAGTTTTCCCTATTAAAGTAGACATTTTAATAAAAGCAGTGATTCAATGCTGTTAAAAATTTATATTTTGACTGAAAAGCTCAGGAAATTTCTTTAGACTCAAAGACTAGTTGTAGATTTTGGAGGCATTTTGGGGGGTAAAACACCCTCAGTGTGGGCGCAGTATCGTATAACTGTTGCAAGCAAGTGTTTGGCATCCCTTGCATACCATCTGTCCAAGAACAAAGCTCAGCGAGCATGCTGGAAGGCCAGGGCGTATCTTCTAAAGCTCAGTGCAACACAAGCCTACAAATGTACACAGCTTTCATCCAGGAATTTAAACATCTCCCCACTCTTCTGCCTCATGCACACACATGTGCTCTGGACTCCTATTTCCTTTCCCTGAGTGAACATCAGCGAACAATGACCTGCGAGTCAGTTGAGGAATGAGACATACAATTAGCAGTGAAATAAAAAACAGCTGGTGCAACTGAATAGCTGTTATTCTGAGCACATGAACCTGAAAAGATACTGTTTATTTTAAAAGACAAACAAAATTTCCCTTCTGTTTGATCTAGAAGAGCATCTACCATTGGGAGCTGTCCATTTTCATTTAGTCTTTCTGGTGCCAGGGCCAACTGTGCAGAGTTATAAACAAAGAGCAGAAAGTATCACTTTCCTTGTTAATTTGACAGTAAACAGTACTAATTTGACTGTGCAGCTGTTTATTGATACCACCTCCTCAACAATTTAATATACAAAACAGTAGCCAGTGTGCTGTGACTGCACTGTTTATAAAATTCAAGGAGCCAGAGTGGCCACAATCTCTTGTTGTGAAGCAGACACCAGGAGGTACCGTGATTTGTGCCTCTTGCCTTGCACCAGTGCAAGCTATGGAAATGCATTACTGAGGTCAAGACGAGCAATTTTTATTTCATGGGTGTCTTCAGGATGGTGTTTCCAGAAGGATTTCTTAACAGTCTTTCTCTGATTTCTGGGAGGTCAGTGAGAGCACTACTTTCGTAGCATCTGCTCAACTAGCTTGCAATATCTTGACACTGAGAATAGGTCTTATGTGTTTAATTATAAGACATTCCTAGTACTAAAATAGATGAAATGCTGTATCGTATAAAATAGTGACTGGCAATATTTGTGCTGAAAAAAATGTAGCTGACTCTGAAGTTGCTCCAAAGTTTTTAGATAAAAATGGAGGAGAGGGATCATGCAGAGGCATATTGATTTGCTTATATAAACACGTACATGTGGGCTGATAGGAGCCAGACTACAGTCTTCACCATCAGCTCCTAGGATGAATGTCCTTAGACCATCCATCATTAAGGGACCATGAAGGCAAATCCCTTCAATCATCAGTTATTTTCTTGCTGAACACCTTCTGTTTAACAACCTCCTTGTGCTGAGATGCTGCATGTTCTGCTCCATGCAATATTCCCACGTTTCTAATCTGAAATCTAATAAAATGGTAGCATTAGGCGTGCAATTAGCAAATACTTTCTCTTAGCTTTTTTTCAACATTTCTCCAAGGTTTTGTTACTTTATGCTTCACACCTGCTGAGTCCAAAGGATTGTCTGAAAGCTGCCAAGAGATGGATTTGGGAGGCAGCACTAGGCTAGCTACTACTACTCTATACTTTATGTACATTACAGTACCACTTCCTTGAGCCTGTCAATTTATAAACAACTCTGCATGCTCTTATATGTTAGTAAAAGCTGAGTGCTCTTTGCAGCCTCCTTCTGTACTTTTTAAGGGTAAAAATAAGAGAACCACAAAGACTTGTAGTTCCACAGAGGACAAATAGCGGTGAATGATTGTACTGTCTCACCTTGGTCCAGACTGGTGAGGGACATTGGTCATTATTTCCAGTTGGGTTTGCAATCTGTGGACTATGTTGGAAGATATGGATCATGCAGGAGAGCAAGTAGTTACTCCCATGAAATTTCAAGAGGTCAAGCTCTGCAGGTTTCATTCAGATGACAGGGACAGTGAAGAGGGCAGAGATGTCCTAAAGCATCAGCTGGCCTCTAATTCTGAGCCTCACTGTCTGGCTTGAAGTTATGAGTGGATCAAACTGGACTCAGAGGGCATTCTTGGATGTAACGCTTTGGCTCTAGTCATTAACAGCAATGGTTGTGGGGCCCATAGTTCACTCCGTCCACATCTCTCTCCTCATAAAGTAAACAAGATGCTTATGTGCATAAACCCACAAAAACTTTATTTTTAGTATGTAGGTGGGCATTTGCTGTCAGTTTATTAGCAACTTTTCCAAAGCAGAAGTACTCCAACAGGCTGACTATGTTGTTACAATGTCTTCTTGATAATGCTTGTTTTGGTCCTTGAAGACTGTGGAGAGAGGACAGGGAGATGACAGTGGACTGTGCCAGGGCTGGACTGTCATGACAGACTGGTAGAGCAGAAGTGTGTCCTGGAGAAAGGAAGGAAGCTGCAAGTGGCCATTTGTGTTCTGGGAGAAGACCCAGGCTGCTGGCTCTGCTTGAGGTATGTGGGTAGGTCGAGGATCACTTTTCTGTCACCAGCAGTGGCCCTATTAACCACAAGGCCAAGATGCCACCAAAGGGTGTGCTGGTCTTGCAGAAAGGCATACTGAGTGGGTGGGACTGGCACTGAGGATGCCTTTCCCTCATAGTGATGGAGGTTGCGGAGGCTCTCCCCAGCCAAGGATAACTTCCACCTTTTTTTGTTTGTGCTTGTGGTTTTGACCTGGAGCTACCAGATGCTGACAGATATCTTCAGCCTCCCTGGGGCAGTAAGGGAGAAATTCTACAGAGATGCCATCTTGCTGGTTTTATTTTCTCAAGAATAATGTAGACATGGCCTTTTTTTGTGTGTCCATAGCCCTGTGACACACTGCTGGCATGTAAAGTGTTTTGCAGAAAAGCTGATGTCCCCATCCAGAGAATACTCAACCTATGCAGATGACATGCAAAAGCAGACAACATAAGCTGTCATATTAGGAGAAGTGAGTATAACAAAAACAAAGTTAAGACATTCCTTGACTGATTTGCATGATTTTTAAGAAGAACTTTTTGCTTTTGCCTTTTCTCTTACCTATTTTGTTAATACTTCCTTGGAGTGATGACTGATGATCTATCAGCCTTTTGGATGAAGGATTGTTTTCAAGGTTGTAATGAATGCTTGGAAGAATTCATACCACTTGATTATGCCAAGTTTTGATTGGATCACTCTAGCTTGGCAGAGATGGTTATATCAGTTTTGATTTTTTTTTAAACCACTGTTGCCCAATTTTCAAAGTCAACAGTTTGATAATTAAAAATGTATGTATGGTTTTCATTGGGCTGAAAGGGAATTTAAGTGTACATATAACACCCTCCTATGCATTGCTGATTTAAGGTGTAGCAGAGAGACTGAGCTGAAAACTGCTTGCCACCAAATACACAGAATTCAGAACAGTATAGGTGTACCAGCACAAATACTATGACTCCATTTGTTTTGAGATTTTTCAAAGAACTTGAAAACAGAACTATTTAATGTCCATATTTTCTCCAAAAATATACATAAAGAGCCAAATATTTGAAATAACATCCTGACACTCTTGATTCTCACTGTGTGCAAAATCAAGAACTGCACAAATCGGATCTGTGGTGTTCATGGTTACCCCACGACAGGTAGCTGCTGAGATGTTCCTGAGTTCTGTCAGGTCAGGATATTGAATTGTCACTTCTTGTGATACAGCTGAGGAACACTGCCAGTTCTCAGGATGGTGGTATGTTTACAAACAAGTAGGGAAGTACCTCGTATTATACACACCTAGGATATAATTGCAGCGGTGGTTTAAAATCTACAGGCACTGCTGAGAATTGTTCTTCCAATTAAGCCTGAAAGATGTCTTCTCACTGAGCTCAGCCAAGCCTATCTTAGCTGGAAAATGTATTTCCTTCTTCTTCAGGAGTTTGTATTTGGGTGACACCAATAGTAGCTGTACCCAGTGGTGGATCCTGTATCAACTGGATCCTGAAGTGGCATCACCAAGTCAGTTTTGGTTTTTTGTGTTTTCCCTACATGATACCACAACTTCAAGAAAGTTGCCACCAGCTAAAAGCTTACTCCATGCTCCTTACTTGCTCTGTTATACCACTTAGCATATCTTTTTGTATCTGGTGGACTGAGGCAAGGGGCAAGTAGCAGGAAAGCCAACGAATGGTTGTAGCAGTGGTTTGGTAGTGCATCTAACTAAACCACTTGTGGAGGCCAATTAATAATAGCAACCCTGAAATAGTGGTCTAGCACTTCTCTTAAGCATTTCCAGAGCAGCCCTTGCACATCCCTTTCCACTCGTTTTTCTTCTTTCTCACTGTTGGCTCCAGATATGAAGACCAGTGCTTGGACTCGGTGAACCTGGCTGGGGTTTCGCCCACTCTCCAAGCTTTCATAGGATCCAAGGCCTGTTGAGCATTTACATGACCAAGGTCTTAAAGACCTTTGCAAATGATAAATTACATACTTTTCAACACTTTTGTTGTCTTGGCCTCAGAACACAGTTTGCAGGTTTCTTGAGTTTCTGTAGATGGCAACTGCAGAAGAGATGTCCCTAACTCTAAATTAACATCTAAACCATGAGATTTAAGCTCAGGGAGCCAGGAACAGGAAGGGTCCTCCAGTTGAAACTAATTGGATCCATGCTCCGATATCCGTGCCTGTTTCCAAAAGGGTATAATGATTCCAGCCAGACTGTTTGCTCAGTGTCAGTCTGAATTTAACTTCATGCTACTTCACTTTATTTTAATTTGACATTATTTTCATGTTTATTTTACCTAATAAGTGAATCATTTAACTATAAAAGACTCATTTTGGGGGGTTAAGGGTGGAATCTGGAATGGGTGAAGCTTGGAATAACCACTGACCTGCTCGATTATGCTGGAGTAAGGCATGAACAATGATGTCACGTCAGGGAGGTAAGCCAGACACAGAGGGGTGAACAGGCCTGCCATTCTCCCTTCCCCATCATTGCAAATGTCAGTAGACTTGCTTGAAGAACAGATGCGGTTGAGTTTGTGAGAAAGACACCCTGAAGTTACCACCAATCAGAATGCTTTGAAGGATGGATTTTAAGAGAAAACTAATGGCTTTAATACCACAAAAACAGCATTTCACTAAATCTACAATATCATGATATAAATCAAATACGAGACTTTGAAGGTGGTTATTTATTAAGTACACCTCACCTGAGGGGTACATAGTCTGTGATTCAAAAAGTGCACTATGAAACCGGGACAATCTGTTTCTGAAAACTGGGCCCTTTCATAATTTCTCAGACTACCTTCCAAAATAAGTTGTCAGTTGAATTTGAAATTCTTTAACAATGAATTGAGTCATTCTTGATACACACTGTTCTGAAGGTATAACTGAGTAAGAGATATGTTAATGTTTCCTGACTTCAAGGGAATTTATTTCCTTTGTTGTCACTTGAGGTGGGATTCATCTTGTATAACTTTAGAAAGCTACAGTGAGGGTATCCACATCGAGGATAGTCTCCCAGGCATCTTCTATAAACAAAGGAAAGAAATAAGATCCTTTGGGGATTGCTTCATCTAGCTTATTTCTGTTATCTACATTTGGAAAAGATGTATCAGGACTTCAAAATGCATCTCTTTATTGACTGTTGAGAGAGTTAGGATTGTTCAGCTGGGAGGAAGTCTTTATTGTGGCCTTTCAATATATAAAGAGGGCCTATAAGAAAGGTGGAGAAAGACTTTACCAGTGCCTGTAGTGACAGGACAAAGGTCAATGGTTTTAAACTGGAAGAGGGTAGATTTATATTGGACATAAGGAAGAACTTTTTTATGATGAGGGTGGCGAGACACTGGAACAGGTTGCCTAGAGAAGTTGTGGATGCCCCATCATTCAAAGTGTTCAAGATCAGGCTGGATGGGGCTTTGAGCAGTTTAATCTAATAGAAGATGTCCCAGTCCATGGCAGGGGGGTTGGTCTGGATGATCTTAGAAGGTCCCTTCCAACCCAAACCATTCCATGATTCTAGGATTCTGTGACTATAAAAAGAGTCCAGAGTGACTATCTCTATGCAAATGTCTATATATTAATTGTATACCTGTGGTCAGGTGGTCTTGGCCCTTGTGGTCTAAAATGGAAAACTTTGAAATAATGTGGTCTGATCCACTGTACATAACAGACTATTAGAGTTTACTTCATTATCCCTGTCCTGGGTCACATCTTGCCTGGTCAAAGCATAATTTTAATGTAACTACCCATATTTTCCAGAAAAGTATCTGTTGCTGGTCTGAAGGTCTTGTGCACATTCTGCACTACTTATTTCTAGAGCCATACTTACATCTGTATCTGCTAAACCATCTTTTGTTTGATCGGGATGAGGTTACTGAATGATCCAAATCACCTGGCACTGAGACTCTGTCTTCATTTATTTATTTAGCCACCTGGAAAGCTTTGTGTAATCTGAAAACTTTATTAACAGCAATTTTTATACTTGTTTTCAGAACAATGATCAAAGCACTGAATGACATGACACATTATACCAATCTCTGTAGGAGCCCAGTGGATGCACCATATTTAAAACTAATTTCCTGTTGACATTCCAATTTCTGAGATCTGTTAGCTAATCTTTTCTTAATTCATTTAACATATGTGCCATTGAGACTGTGCAGTGCTATGGTTGAAGGAGAATGGCGGCACAGTCAACTGACCTTACAAAAGCTCATACACCTCATATATCTCAGAAGATATTATTATAGATCAAATGTGTTGTTTCAAATCAGGTTAATTTGAACTTACTGAGTGACCCCAATTACACCTTATTTCTAAGTTCTTTACTTACTCAATCGCTTTTCTGCATTCCTTTAATTTTGCCATGAATTGAAATATCAGTCTTAGCTATCTGGTTAGCTACCTGCATCATCTCACTTTTCTGCCTTGAAAACTTGCACATCAGTTTTGATCTTACTTCTGGAATTCTCCTGAGCTTCCATGGTTATTAAAAATAGGTATGACCTCACCAAAATCTCTTTCAAGTAGTCCTTAGGTGCAAATTACCAAGATTTGTTGAATTAAAAATTGTTCATTCCACATAGATTGCCAGAGCATGTTTCCTGAAGGCACTTAGGCTGGAAGCCAAACTCTCTCCAGACCTACAGACCACTGTCACCTGAGTTCAAGGAGAACCTCTTTATATGGTCTTCATGCAAACCTTGACTGAAACGTATGACTGCATATGAACTGCTGTTAACAATATGCAGCACTTCTTATCCTGAAAAAAGTTGATGCAAGATCAATATATTTGAGGAATGACTGACCATGAGATTTTACCACCTGAAAAAAAACTGAACAAAAAGACCAAGTAGCTGACCTGCACAAATCCATACCTTGACCACCCTTCTCCCCTTATCCATACCCCTCAAGCATTGAACACTGAAATCCTTTTGTAGGCCAAGTAATAGAAGGGCAAATCCTGCCCTCATTAATAACAATTAAAACCCACATAAACCGTTAGGATTAGAATAGTCCAGCTAACTGCTACTTTTAGCCCAATGGTGACGCTTTGCTGCTTATGCAAAACCTCACCAGTGGTATTTTGGATAACCAAAACCAAATGTGACTGATTTAAGGGAAGGATGGTTTTGTGGTCAAGGCGCTGGAATTGGGCATAGGATACATAAACTCAATTTCTGGTCATCTCATAGTCTTCCTGTTTGACCACGGGTAAGTGGCACTGTAAGGGTAATATAGTAATGGGTGGTACACAGGGGTTTTGACTAGTTCTGGATCATATTTTAGTTGAGACGATGGGGATCTAAGTGAGCTAATTTTCATTCCACAACCATAACAGACCTGAAAGGCTCTTTCTTTCTACAATAAGGGAGGATAAAGAGGTTAAAGAGGTAAAGGATAAAAAACATTAGAACACAAGCTCTGATGTCTTTTCAGTACATGACATCTGACTAATAAATAGTTGAACTGTTTATTGATGAACTAGTCATTCATAGAACAACATTCTTACAAAGGTTTTTTTTATATTGTACCTTAATATTCATAGAAAATTACTATCTTAAAGGAACAAAACAATTTTGCTACATGGTCCGTTTTGTTGAGCCAGAATACAGCCATATAATTACCTTCCTATTAAGCAGCAATACTTTCTTATTGACACGGAAATAAGTCTTTGTGCAATCAGACAACCTGTAACAAATAAACTGAGTTAGACAGATTTGTCTAAAATTGTCTTGGACTCTCATCCTCTCTCCACCACAGTAATCTGATCCTGCAAATTTTCACAATGAGTTTTTGGCTG
>NW_010564181.1:0-10905 GCF_000687285.1 Phaethon lepturus | reverse complement strand
TCTTCCGATAAAATCCTAGACACTGATCGGAAAAAAACCTTCAAAGCTAGAGAGAGAGCGCATTATTACAGTGGTTGACATAATGACATCTGGAGGAAGACATTACTACTCAAAAATTGACCATGGCGGTGTGGTGAGCACTGTGGCTTCTCCTAACTTCAAAGCTCAACATGGCAGTTAACAGATGACAATACCCACTTCCTTGGACCTTACTGAATTTACTTACTGTGCTGCTTGAAAATTGTCTTCTCCACCACATGAGTAACCAAAAAGAAAACTCTACAGAAAAAAGTCATTAGCATCTGTACTATGGAGTCAAATGTTCCCGTGTTTATTTGGGGCTTTGATGTGTGTGAACAAGTGCTGACTCCAGATTTTGTAAATTTAGTATAATGTGTCCCTAAATAATCTTAATGTAGTTTTTGAACACAGTGAGAATATGAAATCTGTTATCAGATATTTAGCAGGTCAAAGAAAAATATACCTCTGCTTGTGCTGGTCCACCTATTTAGGAGCTTTTATCTATTTGTCTGTTTTACAGTTCTTCAGTCTGTCCATCTAGGGAATCTTAAATGCCCACAAGCATAATTTGACACCAGATGTTTTTCTGCTGTGTGTTAGGTAGCCATAGACAAGACTGTCTAGGGGAGAAGGATGGGATTAAGTAAAATGTCAGAAGTAGGAAAGAGACTGGGAGAAGTCAGAGGGGAAGGGGAAGAAGAAATCAGCCCTGGTTTTGTGCCCATTGCAGCCTGGATGGCTCCCAGCATTTCTACTGCTCATTATTCCTTTGAAGTCTGTAAATGTCTGTGAAAATTACTGGTGAAGTTTTCTCACCTCTACCTAGCGCCGGTAGAAGATGACAGTTTATTCCCACTGCTGCTTTCTCTTTTAGCTTTATTAGTGCTTGGTCCATGGTCTGCATCAGTCGAGATCCTTCCCCTGACCCGGGGTGGATGTCAGCATGATGGCACCTGATGAAACACGGAGGGGGAAGGGAGAGCCGATTTTTTTTTTTGAGACCTAGGATATTATGTTTAAAAATAAATAAATAAATCAACCAACCTGAAAGAACATTTTATAGCCGTAGAATCAAGCATTTAAAAGCTGATAAATGCCAGAATTAAGGCTGTCAATCAACTTCAAAACATTGCCTTTTGGCATTGTAAATTATGATACAGTCTTTACCTATCTCATCACACACAGTTTTTTCCTCAAGGCTCCTGTCTCTACTAATGCACATGTAACAATGAGGAGCAGAAAAAGAAAGAAGAGTTGCCTATTAAGTTTGCATCAAATGAAGCAGAGCTGAGTGAAAAAATGGAGCTGTAGAAAAGGACCTAAAAGCTGCAAAAGGGGAGTCAAACCACTAATTTTGAGATCATAAATTTTTTACCATTATTATAGTGTCTTCTTCATCTCTGTGTCTGGGGAAGTGTTGACTCAGTTTATAACCAATCATCTAAGCAGTCATCACATTGACAAAGTGGGTCCTCTGAGGCGTTGCAGATTCTATCTGGTTGTGAAACCATAGATTCAATCTTCACAGCCATACCAATTCAGAAGATTTATAGAGTGATGTTCTGGAACTGCTATTGCACCTTTACTGTTTTGACTGAAACAATACTGATAAATGATGAAATATTTCAAAGATTTTGGCCATCAAACCGATCAGTCCTTCTAATTTCTGTAATCTAATTCATTCCTCTCTTGCTGGTAGGAAATGCAATTAAAAGGTAAAGCTGTGTGCTTACACATACAAGTCATGTACATATGTGGTCTTCCTGACCTGTGACAAGGCAAAGACATTCATGGTGGAACTGATGGTCTTTGTCCAAGCTCTGTAGAAGTAGACTCAAATCAAAGATCACCTCAGCAAAAGGTCTACAGCATCCCTTCAGGGTCTTTGTATCATCACTGAAGGACCTTTAATCTCACTGTTAGCAGCAAGGAGGTGAAACATGATTACATTTGTATCTACTCCAAACTGGTCTTAAATCCATCCTACCATTACAGCTAGCAGAACAAGCCTGAGACTGATGGACAAATTCATCTGTTTTGGTAGCAGAACCAGACCGGTCATTGACAATGCATTGCAAACGTCAGCTTACCCTTTGATCGTCACTTAGGTCTGGAGTAGAAAGAGACCTGATACTTAGCCCCCATGTCTGTACATTCTGCTATCGTAGTCCCTCCTTCCCCTGTGTGGATCTGAATTTCAAATGCTCAAGTATTTGAAAGACAGACAGCTTGGATATTCCCACTAGATTCTGGGTCCAAATTTGTAGTTCTATATAGAAAAGCTCAGGCTGTATCCTGCAGCAGCCTCCAGAACTCTGAAACTTCCTGAGCAGTTTTCCTCTGTGTCAGACACACTGCTGGGATGGGTGATGCTGGGTGTCTAAGCAGGCCTGCTTGCTGCAGGAGGATGTCTGAAGCCAAAATACGGACACTCGGGACAAGCCAAGTCCCTCCTTGTAAGTCCATCTGATGAACATTGGTAAAGGACAGAAAAAAGACCTAGGAGCAAAACATCTGGGTACAAACCAGTCGTGATGCTACTGCTGCTACTGAAAATGGCAGACAGGCGATAATAGTGCTGGTGGGTGTCTCATCATGCATGTGTGCAGACGGCTAAAGATGGGCAAACTGCACAGAGAAGCATAAAGTCTGTTTTTTGTGAACATTTTGAAACCTGCTTTATAATCTTACTGGTGCGTTTCTGATGTAGTTTTATGTGTGTGCGTGTGACATCTCAGAATTAGAGGAATATTAGTCTGGAAGTCTAGAAAATACTTTAAGAAGACCTTGGAGACAAGGCTGTATGTCATCCATGTTGTTCTTGACACGTTTGCCTGTTCTAAAAAACACCTCATGATGACAAACTCAAATTCCCAAGCAATATGTTGTCTTAGCTTTTAAAAACCTTGTCCTCTTGTCAAACCTATATTGTTCTTGTTGAATTTTAACCTCATTACTTCTTGTTTATCTTCCCTTTCTCTTTGTGTTCACCTTGTGTGTCTAAGCCCCTAAAAATTCTGAGCTGTCCAAAGCAGAGTTTTGGGTCTCTGCGTCTCCCAAAGGAAGTTTTAACTTCAGTTATGTATTACTGTCTAGGAAGACATGGATAAAGGAATATGATTTTCAGTTTGATCTTTCTGGATTTTTTTTAACCTTAGTTTTCTTGGTTTGAGCCATCTCGAGAGGAAGCTCTGGTGCTCTCCATCTCTGGAGGAACTTGTCTACCCAGCGTCTCAAAGAGCAGCTACCCATAGCACAGTGAAGAGTCAATCCTGTGGTGAGGGAACTGTGCTTTAGTCTCCTCTCCTATTTACCAGGAGTAATTTCTGAACACCTTTTTTCACCAAGGATCTCAACAGACAAGTCTTTCCCACACAGGGTCCAAAATAAAAGCTTCTGTTTTTACATTTAGAAAGGACTTCAGACGTTGACTACTTCTTACGGTGAGAGATACTTGCTAGAAAACTGCTATAGTGAAATTCAAAGTGAATATCCAGCACATACCACCCTCTGTCACAACTACATATAATAATTGTGTTCCCTTCCATATTCGCTGAGAAATTTCAAATATGTCCATATCAAATTTGATGCCATCTCACAGACAGAATTTTTCAGCTCTATCTGCTATCTCCATTTCTAAAAATGCTTTTCTATTGCTTGATGGGGTTTCATTTTTTTCATTTTCCATCTAATAACATTACTGAAAAGTGATGTGAAATAGATAAATTTGTCCATTTCCTCTCTCATTCTCAGAATCACACACATACAAACCAGAGGGTGTGCATGAAGAGCAGGAGACAGAAAAAAATCAGAAAATTCAGGCACATGCCTTTTTAGTTGTGCAGTGAGTGAAAACTGAAGGTCCTGAAGTACCAGAGTCCTACAAGACTTACAAAGCCGGCATGCTGCCGCCAAGGACATGCTGTCATTTGTGGCTCCTCACACTTCCTTGACCACAAGAGAGCCTGGAGACAGGAATCCACCACTGAGGCTTTGAAAAAGCTGCATTAGGTTATTGAGCAACTGGATTCATGAAAGTCTCCTTGTTATCCTATTTGTGGTGTCTCCCAGCTTTGCAACCCATAGCAAAATGGCATTTTTACCTAGTGTGTCGTATGTTTTCACACTAGACAGTCTGACGACTGTGTTAACCCAGACAAAAATTAGCTGGGAAAAAATGTATATTGCATACATATGCATGAACACACCCCTGTATGCTTCAAGAGCTTTAGGTCACAAAGTCAAGCAAGAAATTAGGAAAGGCCACAGTTCAGGTAGCCTTTGAAACCTCAGTTTTCTTTCTACATACAGAAGGTCCCTGATAACTTCTCGAATGACATTATCACATCCTATCTCTTCCAAACAATCTTGGTCTCAGCCAGCGCTCAGGATCAGTAGTGTCGGGGGTGAACAAGAAGCGCAGAGACCCAGGATCTGCCATATGGCAGTACCATACCTCAAGTGAGGATGTGGGAAAACGGAGTAGGGGACTACAGAGGGAGAGAAGAGTGGTCTAAGAGGTCCCATCTGCTTTCTTGCCGTCATTCCCACTCCTGGTGCCGCGAACACTTGTGCTTATGTCTCCCCCGGTAATTAGAATTACTGTTGTTCTTCCGGCTGACAGCATGTAAAATTTGCACAGAAAATTCATTTTATTTTTAAAACCTATATGAATGGCCAATTCCAGCAACTGCGCAAAAAGCCTTAACAGACAACCCCGGCAACGATGACCAGGTCAGAGCCTGTATTCAAGGGGCTGGCTTTTCCCTTGCCTTGCTTATGCCCATCTCCCACCTGACTGCCGGGTTGCCCATCTCCCTCCCCAGCAGCCTCCCTCCTGCTGCTTGACTCCAGCAGGAGGAGCAATGGGAGCACACGAGAGGCGTCCACCATCTCCCAGCACCCCTTCCACAGCCAAGAGCAGCAAATTTTCTGGAAACTCATATTTGGCTCAGGGCTGGAGGAAACTCCAAAGCTGTTAAACTTGAAAAAAAGTCTCTGTGGAGTGTGTGCGACCTCAGAGTTCCCAAAGGCTCATTTCGTAGGATAATTTCACCGGGTAATTTCACAGGAGAAGGTTTTCGCAGGAAAAGGCATGTCTCTGACATTAGGGTAAGCCCCTTGCTGAATTCCAAAACTCTGCTCCAGAGAAGAGGGATAGTAGAATTTTTTAATGAAACACCTATTGGGGTTTTGTTGTGTTTTATACTGTAAATAAATGTTGTTTTTTTTTTTTCCTTGGGCTTTGTTTTGGATACAGGTGAACAGCATCTGTAAAATTTCAGCCCAAAATGTTAAATTTACACAGTTATGAAGAGCTATAAAAAGAGCGTCATAGTGGGAGGAAGTACAGGCTTCCTTTACTGTAGGCCAGGATATGAAAGTCATGTATATGCTATAGGACAGTGTCCTATGAATAATGGTATAGAGCTAAGGGCTCATGCAGTTCTGCATGTGAGGGTCCGTGTTCCTGCCAGCTTCTTCCCAGTGCTGTCACAGAACTATGTGCCACACATGTTAAAGGAGGGCTAGAATTGCCTTAATCTCCTCTCCTCCCCACTGGTGTGTTCCTGGGTAGATGCAGGTGTACACTTAAAAGAGGATTGGAAGGATTTAGAGATGCAGCGTGAGTTAGACTCTTTGCTATTTAGTAGTGTCGGGAACAAGGATTTGGGGGAAACTTAGGGAATGCAGCTGATGGTGTCTTGGAGGCATCTCCAAGGTTACATGGGAGGTAAGGCAGAGATTTGGATTTCATAGGAGCTTAGAGAGATGGTGAGGACAATGTAAGCACCCAAGACTTTTTGTGGCTCTTGCCCTTCCTGTCTGATCTCCACTTATCCAATAGCTGTGCAATGGACAGTTAGAAATGGGACATTTGAACTGGAAACTGCTTCTAACAAAGCCAAAAGAAAGGTCTTGAAAAACTCTAGAGAAAGCCAAGCTGTCAGAAAGTAAGAACAAACACTGGTGTAGTCCTCCAGGGTTTCCAGTGGTGTGTTTCAAAGATGCAGCAGTGCCACAGAGATGACATGTCCACCCGCAAACTCGGCACCAAGAGCTCCAAGAGATCCGTGCATCTGTGATGGAGGGTGATCCAAAGTGCATGGCTCTCACCCTTTAGCAAGTCCCCTCTGGTACACTGCTAATTACCTAGATGGCCACGGAGGCGGAGAGCAGCTGGGCATAAATTACCCTGAAATTCCTGAGGCTGGAAAGGGCTGACGGGGCTGAGGTCGAAGTGTAGCACGCTGCAGCTCTTCTCCACTCCACCGGGAAAACAGCAAGACCGGCTTGGTAAAAGCCACTGTGAAATGGCAGGACATTCTTGTGGTTGGCTCCATTATAATTTGCTTTGGAAATATTTTGGACGTCTCTCTTCTTCGTTGGGCAGGGGAGGAGGAAGTGTTTGAACCTTTAAACCCAGTACATCTGGCTCTGCTCCTACTTACTGCGATGTGAGCGGGTAAAGGCAACACTTGAGCTTAAAGGAAGAGTAGAACTGGTTGAGCCTTTCATACCTGCTAATTGCTTTTGTTAATTTATTTGTCTAAGGGGTTTATGCCAATGTGTTGTCTTTTCTTATTCCACTATCCCTAAAGAACAACAGTTCTTGGGACAGCTGGACAGTTTAGAAGAGGCAAATCGACCTCACAAGTGATATTCCTGCATTGAGAAAGATACCCTGCTTTCTTTTCACCTGAAAATGTTTTTCTCGCAGGGATTTGGAAGTAAAAGAATATTCCAATACCAACAAATTGGTTTTTTTCAGCAAGCAGTGTGAGTCTTTTATAGACGGGTATCATACATACAATATTGAAAGGGCACTGGTGTACAAAAAGACTTGAATTCAGAATCTGCTGGTCCAAAATGTGAGTTTAACATCACCAAGAAAGCAGTTTAGTGTGCAGGGCATGCAAAATTTGGACTGTGAGTCCTAATACCAGAAATTTCACTTCTCTGTGCCTCAAATTATTATCCTATAAACTAGAGTTAATTATACTTGTCAGCTTTGTAAAATACTTTGAGGATTATTGGCAAAAATGACCATCTAGGAAAAAAGTGTTATTAATATTATTAGGACTGATGACACAAAGTTAAGCTGTTCCAATTTTATCCAATGGCTAAACACACACTCTAGTTTTACAAATTACAGTGTGGGCTATCCAATTTCATGAACACACTTGCCACTCGGTGCCACAGCCTTATACCTCTGGCTCCACAGTTAAGGTGAACAGGGTATAATCACCATGGAATTTATGTCAATTTTGTGGAAATGTTATGATTATTCACAGCTGAGACTTCAAAGACATCTTAAAGCACTTGATAGCCATAGAGTTTCCCGTCATGAGGCTCACGAGATCTACCTGCTGCACTCACCACGGCGTCTGGAATTCTGCCCACCGAGCTGAAACCCAGGCCCACACGGGGAGCCCAGCTCCTGTGTTTATGGGAGTGAGCCCACGACAGCAATATCCCCCTTTGCCTCCATTAACTGGCTCAAGAGTGAAACATCCTGGGTCCGCGCAAAGGGAAGGACAGGGATTGTCCATAGGCAAAGTATAAAACAGGCGACTCTGTATAGATCACTTTCTCTGGTGAGAAATACTTATATATATGTTATAACATATAACACTTATATGTTATTCAGTAATAAAACAAAGCATAAATTCCCAAAAGCTGGAAAACTAAGCTCCGCTAAACTTCTGCGCTCAAACTCAGCCCGTCAGGTGTGTGTTACTGCACATATTAGATCAGATTGGCAATTAAAAAAAAAAAGTAAGCATAGCTTAGTGGAAGCATGATGGAACACTTCCTTAAAATTCTATCCATAAAAAAAATATTATTAAGATAAGAAAACAAGGCCATTAATACCATGGGGCTGATTTAAACTCCTCCCCACCAGGCATAGGATGGTGTGATCAGAAGTGCTCTCCAGCACGCTTTCCATGGATGCCAGTAAGCACTCGCCTGGTCTGTACTGGGCGGCTACTGCCGGGTGTTCCTGGTAAGCAGTGCAGGCAATGACACATTGGGATTTTGGGGAATGAGGGAGGAGAAGACATGGACATGAGCTACGCTGTGCCATTTGCCCTCAGGACCAGAGAAAGGGGCTTGACACCGTTTAATTTATTTTTATAAATGTAGCTAAGCAGGATCCTTTGGCTGCTCTGGTAACACACATCTTCAAAGAGCCATTTCCAGGGTGGGAAAATAAGCAAATAGTTTAAAGTAACTAAGTAACTGAAAATGATACAGAAAATTGTCTCCCCTGGATGCAAGCCAGGCTTTTAGAACCAGGAGTACCACAGCTAAAATCTAGTCAATCACCTTCCCTGTAGTAACCAGAATTTCTACACACACTCTTGAGACTGACTGACAAAGGGTTTTGTTAATTTTTCTGCAGAAGTGAGAGTTTTAAAAATTATTTCTATTAAAGGCTAAGAAAAAAAAGTTTTGCTGGTTACAATCAGTATCCACAGCGTTAGTAAAATGGGCTGAGAACCACTTGGACATTTAACAAAATGTTTCAAAACAGAATGAAAACGAAAATACACATAAAGCAATGAACCAGGTAATACATATAGTTTAAGTAAAACACTTTATGTTTGAGCAGTAACTATCTGCTTTTGATACCTATATGAGAAAAAATATCGTGAAGTTCTGTACCGTGGGAACTGAATTAAAGTCTCAAAATAACTTGGTTTTCTTTCTTTTCTACAGTGAGGAAATGAGAGGTCTGAGTCAAAAATCAAGGTCTTCTTATGCTACGCGTACGGAAAGAGAGGAAGAAGCAGGCTCTGGTGCTAAAAGATAACTGTCTGCAGAGATGAGATTACAGGCATTAAAATGCAAGTACTGTTTTCTTACGTTATAAAAGAGGAACTAACAGCTACACGCATCACACAGAGGACTGAGTATCAATTTTATCTAAGATGAGATGAGAAATCTGCAGCTTGGGAAAAAACCTCTTCCAAAGAGTATCAGTCTCTGCAGCTTCGGCAGCAGGGTCTGACCTTGCATTGCAAGGTAGCGGGATCCCGATGGCCTTGAGATCGTGTCTGGCTCCTGCAGCTTGGGCAGTTTGACGCAAAAATGGACACTGGCAGGGATGTAAACTTGTGGCTTTGAGCTCGACAGCCAGTTCTGATCCAGCACTCTTGCATCTCTCTGTGACGGAGAGGGAAGCAAGCACGGTGCCGGGCTCCGTTTCCTTTTTTCCTTCCGAAGGGTTTGCTCAGTGCTCTCTGCTTTCAGCAGTGCCCTCTGGGCCTTGCAAAGCAGAGGGTGCTGCTGCATAACTGAAATGCAACAACCATCTTCTGGTCTGAAATTTGCCCGAAAACCCAAGCTCCAAGCCACCAAGGGGATTGCGCTCCTCCTCCGCTCAGAGGAAGCTCGTCTGCCGCACCGAGGTCTGACAGCCTCGAGTCCGGCTTACCTGACACGTCATGGTGCAACTCAGGAACCTCCGGAGCGGAAAGCCGAACTAGAAGTTGTAATAACTCATATCCGCTGCGGGTCGGTAGAAAGAGGACCTGAAACTCGGGCACATCAGAGGCTTGCACAAGCCACACACCATTCTCAGGGCCAAATTTTGGTCCTCGTGTTATCACTGGGAGTTTTGCGTTAGAGTTAAGGTTTGGTGTTAAGCAACTAAAGTGCCTACCTTGTGTCAAATCTTCAGCTGCGTTTTTCCTTTCCTTTTTGAGCAGTGAAATTGTGTCTTATGCATTTGCAGCTAAATACGGCTACGAGATTAGGTAAGCATGATAATAAAGGGCTATGGAAATGCACTCACCACAACTCAAAGCGCAAGTCACAGTGTATGAGGATACACGTTTGGGGGTTAGGTTTATGAGAAGTAAAGATCTGAATGATGCTGTGCTTGCGAGTCGTGGGCCTTGTGTTTTCTTAATGCCAGGAGTGATTTATTTCTTGTAAACTGTTTTGCTCAATAGGGGCATCCAGTTACTACAGACCTTGTTTGGTATAAAAACTAACGGCATAGAAAAATATTGCTCTAGCAAGGTTTAACTGGTTGTCAGCCCAAGCATGTGGCTGAACATGAATTCCACTGCTTGAAATATTCTGTAGTCGCTCAGCAACATCTTAATGTCAAGAGGAGATTATAGTCAGCGTTCCCATTGAGCCATGACTCAGAGGTACTGTATGGAAAGAGGACATTTCCAGCAAAAGCATGATATGAAAACTAAACACAGAAGTGCTGGAAATCTTCCCTTCTGTAGGAAAAAAGAAATGTGAAAGAAATGTTTCACTCTTCCGAAGGGAAAGTTCAGCTGCTGCTGGGAACATTATGAAAATACACATTACATGCATGGTTCCTCATATATAACGATGTTTCACAGCACGTTTCACGACCCACCTTTGCCCTCCATTTTTAATTCAGAGAAGACGCAGGAAGAAACCTTGCTTCTCAACAAAAAATAAGTGCAAAAGCTTGGGAAGGTGACATTTTTGCAAAACAGGAACTCTGATAACTTGAAACGGTGTAGTTTTGCTTGCCTTGCATAAAAGCTGGCTATTAACATACCTTAGATACTTTGAGAGGTATGGAAATGTTTAAAAAAAAACACGGACTGAAGAGATTGGCCTCAGTGAAATTTACATTAAAAAAACCCAAGGAGACACTTAAATATTCATAGTTTCCATTTCTAATCTTTCTCCCTGTGAGTTTCCTGACATACATAATTCACAGCTATGTTTGTGAGATGCCCGGCATTCTGAGGTCAGATGCATATTTCTTGTTTGGATCTAAATAGGTTATTTTAAAAGTTCTGATCCTGTACAGGCTTGCACACAAGACTAACTCTAAAATGGTCAGGACTATATGTAGTTTTAAAGCCAGCCACATACTTGCAT